>NW_025110658.1:0-25907 GCF_011392965.1 Frieseomelitta varia
TGCTGTATCAGGAGTAAGGCTTGAGACACGGACTTATAGTGCCACCTCTTCGAATGTCATATGCTCCTAATACAAAATCCGAAATTTCAACGAGAGACACATTCTGGTTTTCGAGTTATTGCCACTTGAAATTTTTTCGAAAAATCGTTGTATCAGGAGCACAGAATGAGGCAGAACCTTATAGTGCCACCTCTTCGAATATCATATGCTCCTGATACAAAATCCGAAATTTCAGCGAGAAACACGTTCTGGCTTTCGAGATATTCCCGCTTGAAATTTTTTCGAAAAATCGCTGTATCAGGAGCACAGAATGAGGTGGAGCCTTATAGAGCCACCCCTTCGAATGTCATATGCTCCTGATACAAAATCCGAAATTTCAGCGAGAAACACGTTCTGGGTTTCGAGATATTCCCGCTTGAAATTTTTTGGAAAAATCGCTGTATCAGGAGTAGGGCGTGAGGCACGACGTTGTCGTGCCACCTTTTCGATGGTTATATGCTCCTGTCACGAAATTCGAAATTTCAACGAGAGATACATTCTGGTTTTCGAGATATTGCCACTTGAAATTTTTTTGAAAAATCGTTGTATCAGGAGCACAGAATAAGGTGGAGCCTTATAGTGCCACCCCTTCGAATGTCATATGCTCCTGATACAAAATCCGTAATTTCAGCGAGAAACACGTTCTGGCTTTCAAGATATTCCCCCTTGATGTTTTTTGGAAAAATCATTGTATCAGGAGAACGGCGAGAAGCAGGACCTTATCGTGCCACCTCCTCGATGGTCATATGCTCCTGTTACAAAATTCGAAATTTCAACGAATAACACATTCTGGTTTTCAAGATATTGCCACTTGAAATTTTTTCGAAAAATTGTTGTATCAGGAGCACGGAATGAGGCAGAGTCTTATAGTGCCACCTCTCCGAATGTCGTGTGCTCCTGATACAAATCCGAAATTTCAGCGAGAAACACTTTCTGGCTTTCGAGATATTGCCGCTTGAAGTTTTTTCGAAAAATTGCTGTATCAGGAGTAAGGCTTCAGACACGGACTTATAGTGCCACCTCTCCGAATGTCATATGCTCCTAATACAAAATCCGAAATTTCAACGAGAGACACATTCTGGTTTTCGAGATATTGATACTTGAAATTTTTTCGAGAAATCGTTGTATCAGGAGCACGGAATGAGGCAGAGCCTTATAGTCTCACCTCTTCGAATGCCATATGCTCCTGATACAAAATCCGAAATTTCAGCGAGAAACACGTTCTGGCTTCCAAGTTATTGCCGCTTGAAGTTTTTTCGAAAAAATGCTGTATCAGGAGTAAGGCTTGAGACACGGACTTATAGTGCCACCTCTTCGAATGTCATATGCTCCTGATACAAAATCCGATATTTCAACGAAAGACACATTCTGGTTTTCAAGATATTGCCACTTGAAATTTTTTCGAAAAATCGTTGTATCAGGAGCACGGAATGAGGCAGAGTCTTATAGTGCCACCTCTTCGAATGTCGTGTGCTCCTGATACAAAATCCGAAGTTTCAGCGAGAAACACTTTGTGGCTTTCGAGATATTGCCGCTTGAAGTTTTTTCGAAAAATTGCTGTATCAGGAGTAAGGCTTCAGACACGGACTTATAGTGCCACTTCTCCGAATGTCATATGCTCCTAATACAAAATCCGAAATTTCAACGAGAGACACATTCTTGTTTTCGAGATATTGCCACTTCAAATTTTTTGGAAAAATCGTTGTATCAGGAGAACGGCGAGAGGCAGGACATTATCGTGCCATCTCCTCGATGGTCATATGCTCCTGTTACAAAATTCGAAATTTCAACGAATAACACATTCTGGTTTTCAAGATATTGCCACTTGAAATTTTTTCGAAAAATTGTTGTATCAGGAGCACGGAATGAGGCAGAGTCTTATAGTGCCACCTCTCCGAATGTCGTGTGCTCCTGATACAAATCCGAAATTTCAGCGAGAAACACTTTCTGGCTTTCGAGATATTGCCGCTTGAAGTTTTTTCGAAAAATTGCTGTATCAGGAGTAAGGCTTCAGACACGGACTTATAGTGCCACCTCTCCGAATGTCATATGCTCCTAATACAAAATCCGAAATTTCAACGAAAGACACATTCTGGTTTTCAAGATATTGCCACTTGAAATTTTTTCGAAAAATCGTTGTATCAGGAGCACGGAATGAGGCAGAGTCTTATAGTGCCACCTCTTCGAATGTCGTGTGCTCCTGATACAAAATCCGAAGTTTCAGCGAGAAACACTTTGTGGCTTTCGAGATATTGCCGGTTGAAATTTTTTCGAAAAATTGCTGTATCAGGAGTAAGGCTTCAGACACGGACTTATAGTGCCACCTCTCCGAATGTCATATGCTCCTAATACAAAATCCGAAATTTCAACGAGAGACACATTCTGGTTTTCGAGATATTGATACTTGAAATTTTTTCAAAAAATCATTGTATCAGGAGCACGGAATGAGGCAGAGCCTTATAGTGCCACCTCTTCGAATGTCATATGCTCCTGATACAAAATCCGAAATTTCAGCGAGAAACACTTTCTGGCTTTCGAGATATTGCCGCTTGAAGTTTTTTCGAAAAACCGTTGTATCAGGAGCACGGAATGAGGCAGAGTCTTATAGTGCCACCTCTTCGAATGTCATATGCTCCTGATACAAAATCCGAAATTTCAACGAGAGACGCATTCTGGTTTTCGAGTTATTGCCACTTGAAATTTTTTCGAAAAATCGTTGTATCAGGAGCACAGAATGAGGCAGAACCTTATAGTGCCACCTCTTCGAATATCATATGCTCCTGATACAAAATCCGAAATTTCAGCGAGAAACACGTTCTAGCTTTCGAGATATTGCCGCTTGAAGTTTTTTCGAAAAATTGCTGTATCAGGAGTAAGGCTTGAGACACGGACTTATAGTGCCACCTCTTCGAATGTCATATGCTCCTGATATAAAATCCGCAATTTCAGCGAGAAACACTTTCTGGCTTTCGAGATATTGCCACTTGAAGTTTTTTCGAAAAATCATTGTATCAGGAGCACAGAATGCGGTGGAGCCTTATGGAGCCACCCATTCGAATGCCATATGCTCCTTATACAAAATACGAAATTTCAACGAGAAACAAGTTCTGGCTTTCGAGATATTCCCGCTCGAAATTTTTTCGAAAAATCGTTGTATCAGGAGGACGGCGAGAGACAGGACCTTATCGTGCCACCTCCTCGATGGCCGTATGCTCCTGTTACAAAATACGAAATTTCAACGAGAAACACCTTCTGGCTTTCGAGATATTCCCGCTTGAAATTTTTTCGAAAAATCGCTGTATCAGGAGCACAGAATGAGGTGGAGCCTTATAGAGCCACCCCTTCGAATGTCATATGCTCCTGATACAAAATCCGAAATTTCAGCGAGAAACACGTTCTGGGTTTCGAGATATTCCCGCTTGAAATTTTTTGGAAAAATCGCTGTATCAGGAGTAGGGCGTGAGGCACGACGTTGTCGTGCCACCTTTTCGATGGTTATATGCTCCTGTCACAAAATTCGAAATTTCAACGAGAGATACATTCTGGTTTTCGAGATATTGCCACTTGAAATTTTTTTGAAAAATCGTTGTATCAGGAGCACAGAATAAGGTGGAGCCTTATAGTGCCACCCCTTCGAATGTCATATGCTCCTGATACAAAATCCGTAATTTCAGCGAGAAACACGTTCTGGCTTTCAAGATATTGCCGCTTGAAGTTTTTTCGAAAAACCGTTGTATCAGGAGAACGGCGAGAGGCAGGACCTTATCGTGCCACCTCCTCGATGGTCATATGCTCCTGTTACAAAATTCGAAATTTCAACGAATAACACATTCTGGTTTTCAAGATATTGCCACTTGAAATTTTTTCGAAAAATTGTTGTATCAGGAGCACGGAATGAGGCAGAGTCTTATAGTGCCACCTCTCCGAATGTCGTGTGCTCCTGATACAAATCCGAAATTTCAGCGAGAAACACTTTCTGGCTTTCGAGATATTGCCGCTTGAAGTTTTTTCGAAAAATTGCTGTATCAGGAGTAAGGCTTCAGACACGGACTTATAATGCCACCTCTCCGAATGTCATATGCTCCTAATACAAAATCCGAAATTTCAACGAGAGACACATTCTGGTTTTCGAGATATTGATACTTGAAATTTTTTCGAGAAATCGTTGTATCAGGAGCACGGAATGAGGCAGAGCCTTATAGTCTCACCTCTTCGAATGCCATATGCTCCTGATACAAAATCCGAAATTTCAGCGAGAAACACGTTCTGGCTTCCAAGATATTGCCGCTTGAAGTTTTTTCGAAAAAATGCTGTATCAGGAGTAAGGCTTGAGACACGGACTTATAGTGCCACCTCTTCGAATGTCATATGCTCCTAATATAAAATCCGAAATTTCAACGAGAGACACATTCTTGTTTTCGAGATATTGCCACTTTAAATTTTTTGGAAAAATCGTTGTATCAGGAGAACGGCGAGAGGCAGGACATTATCGTGCCACCTCCTCGATGGTCATATGCTCCTGTTACAAAATTCGAAATTTCAACGAGAAACACATTCTGGTTTTCGAGATATTGCCACTTGAAATTTTTTTGAAAAATCGTTGTATCAGGAGCACAGAATGAGGTGGAGCCTTATAGAGCCACCCATTCGAATGCCATATGCTCCTTATACAAAATCCGAAATTTCAGCGAGAAACACATTCTGGCTATCGAGATATTCCCGCTTGAAATTTTTTCGAAAAATCGTTGTATCAGGAGAACGGCGAGAGGCAGGACCTTATCGTGCCACCTCCTCGATGGCCATATGCTCCTGTTACAAAATACGAAATTTCAACGAGAAACACGTTCTGGCTTTCGAGACATTCCCGCTTGAAATTTTTTCGAAAAATCGCTGTATCAGGAGCACAGAATGAGGTGGAGCCTTATAGTGCCACCCCTTCGAATGTCGTATGCTCCTGATACAAAATCCGAAATTTCAGCGAGAAGCACGTTCTGGCTTTCGAGATATTCCCGCTTGAAATTTTTTGGAAAAATCGTTGTATCAGGAGAACGGCGAGAGGCAGGACCTTATCGTGCCACCTCCTCGATGGCCATATGCTCCTGTTACAAAATCCGAAATTTCAGCGAGAAACACGTTCTGGCTTTCGAGATATTCCCGCTTGAAATTTTTTCGAAAAATCGCTGTATCAGGAGTAGGGCGTGAGGCACGACGTTATCGTGCCACCTTTTCGATGGTTATATGCTCCTGTCACAAAATTCGAAATTTCAACGAGAGACACATTCTGGTTTTCGAGATATTGCCACTTGAAATTTTTTTGAAAAATCGTTGTATCAGGAGCACAGAATGAGGTGGAGCCTTATAGAGCCACCCCTTCGAATGTCCTATGCTCCTGATACAAAATCCGTAATTTCAGCGAGAAACACGTTCTGGCTTTCAAGATATTCCCCCTTGATGTTTTTTGGAAAAATCATTGTATCAGGAGAACGGCGAGAGGCAGGACTTTATCGTGCCACCTCCTCAATGGTCATATTCTCCTGTTACAAAATTCGAAATTTCAACGAGAAACACATTCTGGTTTTCGAGATATTGCCACTTGAAATTTTTTTGAAAAATCGTTGTATCAGGAGCACAGAATGAGGTTGAGCCTTATAGTGCCACCCCTTCGAATGTCATATGCTCCTAATACAAAATCCGAAATTTCAGCGAGAAACACGTTCTGGCTGTCGAGATATTCCCGCTTAAAATTTGTTCGAAAAATCGCTGTATCAGGTGTAGGGCGTGAGGCACGACGTTATCGTGCTACCTCCTCGGTGTTCATGTGCTCCGGATACAAAATTCGAAATTTCAGTGATATACATCTTTTGGTTCTCGAGATATTCCTTCTTGAATTTCGTTCGAGAAACCTCTGTATCAGAAGAACTGGTTAAGGACGAGGCCTTACCGTGCTATCTCCTGTATAGTCATGTGTTCCTGGTACAAGATACGAAATTTCTGCGAGATACACCTTCTGGTTTTCTAGATATTACCGCCTAAATTTTTTTCGAAAAGCCTCTGTATCAGAAACACCGCTCGACGGATGGCCTTGTTGCACCACCTCCTCGAGTTTCATATTCATTCCGGATACAGAGGTTTTTCGAAAAGTCTTTGTGGGAATATCTCAAAAAGCAGATGGTATTCTTCGATGTAAGTTCGTATTTTGTCTATAATATACTTTGTAACTTTTTATTCTGGAAGGCCATTTCACTGAGTGAAATGAAGAGTTTTTGATAGACTGGACAGTCGATTGTTTCTTAGCTTGATATTGTTTTTCAAATTTTAATGTTTGGAAAACGATGTAAATTACCTGGTCTTATCACGAGGAGGTGACCCGCCCTG
The DNA here is from genome assembly GCF_011392965.1 of Frieseomelitta varia. Lineage (NCBI taxonomy): Eukaryota > Metazoa > Arthropoda > Insecta > Hymenoptera > Apidae > Frieseomelitta > Frieseomelitta varia. Next base: position 6,415 of record NW_025110658.1, read on the forward strand.
TTCTCTAATCCCATCACCCTTCTGTAACACGCATGGCTTGGTATTCTGCTTAAAGAATGCCGAGTATTTATTATACTTGTCCTTGTTAGGTAATGCGTTGACAGACGTTTCATAATTCAAGCTCAAAATTCAATATATAGCTTATCTTTGAGACGCAGTGCTGAGCTTAAACTATGGAACTCCGTTTTCTAATCAATGATCGCACTAACGGTAAATTCATCACTCACACAATCACACACTGAATGTTAGAATATATACTATTTCGCTAGATGATACAATAAATCGCTATAATTAGCAGTCTCTCACACTAAAGATACATACTCTGCCAGCACATTCTGTGTCCATGGTACGTTTATTTTACTTTGAACGAAATAATTGGTATGATACTACTGATGAAAAACATGTCATGTTGTGTAGAATGTGCTCACAGAGAGTTTGCAGGAAGTAACTAATTTATGATCAACTAATACGAGACGTATTCAATTTGATATTAAAGCCCACGAAACTTAATATTTATATGCACGCAACTTAATATTAAAACGCACGCATCCTACGGTGTCCCTCGTTGTCCTGGAGAAAACTAATTTTTCTTATAGTCCAGTGTATACCGTGAAATATATAAAGGAAGAAATTTGACAAGATGTAGACTGGATTGTAGTTTGCGTAGTTTAGCAACTACTTAGCTTGATATCGTTATGCAAATGATAATATCCGGAGAAATTAAAATTTTGTTTTTTCCCAAACACTCTAAGATATTAACATTTGGAACACGGTATCAATTACTGAGATCCACGTGGAGATGACTACGCGTGGGTCTCATTATAGTGTATCATAAATCAATACTGTTTTATTTGGTTTTATTACAAGAATCACGATTTACACTTGTATTGAATTTAAAAAATTTGTTTAAAAAATGGAAACAATATCTGAAAACGATATAATGATATTCTTGCTAACTATTAGTGGCAAAAGAAAACTGTGTACTAGATGCTAATTTATAAATCTATGACATATAATACTAACTTATGTAGAAAATATTTATATTACAATCAAAAATTCAGTTGGTCATTGTTTAAGAATGGTTATGCAAGTAGAAAAGCGTTCACGATCGATTCAATAAATAATTTTCGATGCAGATGTAACAACATTATTCATATTTTCTGATTTTAATTCCTATTACTAGTAGCGTTGCAGTGCAAATCCTGCTTAAATCGATATGGTAGGCTGTGACATAAAAATGGTATGGGAATCAACTGATCCTCAAAACATGGATATAAAAAAGCATTGAATGTCCAATCTATAAATGATTATATGAATTCAGATGCTTCGGAATGACTGGTATAGACGTTTGCTATAATTACTTATATATTTTTCTATGGATTATATTTCATGCAAATGAAGCTTAAACTAACCTTATTGTACGATTTTTTGAAACAAATAGAACTTTTAAATCAGTAAAGTTAACAAATGTAATAATACGCATTTATTTATTCAATTAAGTAAATCTAGTTTCACATAACTTTAATTTCAATGATGTACTGACCATTTGGAGGTTAGGTATATATACGTATGCGCCATATCTTCTTTGGGAATATCTATAAAATACTCAAATAATTTACAAAACGACGAGCGATGGCAGAGGAAAATCACTGCATGTATTTTGTGAAAAGAAAGGGGCGTTATTGTCGAATGACAGTGAAGAAAGGAAAGAAATACTGCGGTGAACATCAAAACGTCTCGTCCGAATTGAATTGTCCTGAAGTACTTGAAAATAAACGAATAACATGTCCACTTGATCCGACTCAGTAAGTGCGTGCTTCTATTATTGATAAGTATTTCATATTTCTCTATATACATACAATTTATAGATCGTTTCCAGTACGTGTTATGAGTCTAAACTGGCAAAACACCTACGGATGTGCAATGCAAAGCGTTTGAACGATGCACGACCATCGTTTATCATAAAGGGAATTAATGCTAACGAGATGCGCGAAGCACCACAGCATGTGCCTCTTTCGAAATTCAATGATCGAGTAATAGGCACAGTTATAGACAAAGTGAAAGCTGTTTACGGTTGGTAATTCGTATATTCAAATTTGAATTGAAAATATACTTTAGTCCTCTGATCCCTTTTACAGAAACATTACCCCAATTTCCTGAAATAGTATTGGAGCATCAAATACTTAAGGATAAAATAGATGACAACTCTTGCGGGAAATCTACCAAGAAACATCTCCTGCAAAATTCGTCATTGCTGTCGCATTTGGAACATGCAAATCTCGTGAAAGACGATACGTGTTTCATTGAATTTGGGGCTGGAAAGGGCAAATTAACATACTGGTTGGGCCAAATAATAAAACACAAGAAAGACTGTTGTATTTTATTAGTAGATCGTTCGAGTCACAGGCATAAGAATGATAATAAATTAAGAAACGAACAGTCTCTTCTCCTGGTGGAAAGAATACGTGCCGACATTGCAGATTTGAAGCTGAATGATGTGACAGAAATTCAGAGATTCAAACATAAAGTTGGCATTGCGAAACACTTATGCGGAGTAGCTACAGGTACTGTTTTTCTTTATATAGGTACTGTACTACAAGTACTGTATGTTTCTTTATATATTTCTCGTAATTTATCGTAAGGATTGCGCAATATAAAAATATTTATATAAAAGTTACTGGGAAAAATTATTATTTTACAGATTTAACTCTAAGCTGCATAGTTCAAGCAATTCAAAGTGAACCTAAATGCAATGTCACTGGTATAATCATTGCATTCTGTTGTCATCATAGATGCGAATACGCGTCGTACGTTGGAAAAGAATACTTGGAACGGTGTGGGTTTACGCCAAATGAATTTACAGTTTTGTGTAGTATCGCCAGCTGGGCGACTTGCGGATTTGGCTTAAAGGCAGCTAATACTTCAAAAACTCAAAGTGACTCAGAACAGACGAAGTACGTAACATTTTAAAAAAATTTTGTTTTAACCACTGAAAACCAAGAGAATATTATATATTTTTCAGAACGGACGTAAAAAACTTAAGTTCAAATGAGAGGGAAAAGATCGGTCGGAAAGTAAAATCATTATTGAATTGGGGTCGTTTAGAGTACTTGAAGAAAATTGGATTTCGAAGCGATCTGATTTATTATACCACTACCGATATATCGCTAGAAAATATGTGTATAGTGGCAACGAAACACGAAATGTAACAATTGATTAACATAGGCAAACGAAACAAATTTTTATTGTAGTAGAACATAGTTCAATCTTCTTAATCAATCTTTCATACGATTAGAATTGTTAGAATATTTTTTAGAACAAGTTGAGATTGCGATCGTGTCATCTTATCGCTTATGGCTCCATGCGAATGCTGCATAAAGCATTAATTTCTTTTACTATGTACAATACAACGTCCCGCTCAAATACAACTTGGTATAACAGTAACAAATTCTAATGGACTCACATGAATGATTTTAATACTACTAAAACTATGTTACGTATGTTATTAATTGATGAAAGAATTAATTAACGATCGGTAAAAGAATGAGTAGCAAAAGAACTGCTTGAAGATATATATCGTGCGACAGTGTACTGTTTTATTGTAGCAGCCAAAATTGAAAAATAGCAAATGTGCACAAGATAAAATTATACATCTGAACTATATATTTTCTACTTGAGTAGAAAAGCTTATCAAGATGGAACTGCATATTTTTTGGCCACCAATCACTTGTTTAACCCTTTTCGTTATTTGCGTAATAATAATTTTATTGAGATACGGCTCGCGTATTTGTAAGCTACGACACGCGCCATTGCCTTCTAATCGTGAATGGGAAGAAAAGGCATATTCTCGAAAATTATCAGTTTCTATGATCTGAAATTAAGTAGATGTCACATTAAATCAGTATTAAAAAATTTAGATTCAATTAGAATTTACATGCCTACTACGTATATATTTGAGAATAATGCTTTAGATTTGAAAATTTTCCATAAGAATTCCTTAAAAAGATTGCTTGAACATGCACGCGCAGAGTAACATGTAAGATAATGTAGTTATATCTTAAGAACATAATTCCATATATCTTTTATATATTACCTTTTTATACATAAAGCAAGGAATCTCCGTCCATTCAAATTCAAACGATAGTTTGTGCCATGAAAATTAGTAAAATATTTTGTTCTTCATTCATTCATTCATTCATCGATATCTGAACGTTGAAAATATGTCAATACGTTCACACAAATAATAACAGATGTAACAAAGTGAGCAATGATTTTTAGATTTTGTAAGTTGAATAAAAATATACTTCACTACACAAAATGAAGAAGAACAAATAAAATGTTTGTGAAAGAAGAATAACTGTATTGAGAAAATCAAGATTTCCAATTTTTTTTAAATTTGACGTTTTCTGTGTAAAGACAATTTTGTCATTACCTACGAATTTTTGTATTTTTTATAGAAATAAAAAAATACTTCTCTTTACATAAAACACACGTGTTTTATTTGATTTTAAAAATCCAAATCAATTTGTTTCAAAAGGAATTTAATTTTTACTAACATAAAATTGAATTTTTATTACGTGTAACGATCACACAATTATTTAATAAGTAAATTTATAGATACATTACACATTTTAGCTCATTTATATGCGAACTATAGATTCCTAATAAATAAAATCGTGACAATATAAGGATTTACATTCTGCTTATTGTTTAATATCTAAAATGTTATCAATTTATTAAAATTAACAATTAAATTTTCAAATTAGTAAATAATTAAAGGATTATTATTAGCAAATTTGATAAATTCAAATAGTTACTACTATTCCCTTTTGTATAAAATTTATTTTATTTAAATAAGATGTGGCACGGTAACTCATAACAAATTAAATCGAATAAAATTTTCATTCAATTTGATTATTATATATTATAATAAGATCATGTAAAAGCCGTAATAAAAATTTCACAGTACATTTTTTGAACGAAAATATATTTTTTTAATAAACAGATATTACATAACGAAAACAAAATGTAACTTAAAATAAGGTACCTTCTTTATTAGGATATATACTTAAACACTTTTTTCCTCACAAGATCATTAATGAACAGGATCAAGGATTATTATTCTACTCGAGGACGACTATATTTTCAGGTGAATGCGGTATCATGCATCGATATTACTGTCACAAACTGTGTTTATTTTTATCATTAATGTATATTATTTATTATAAATAAGTTAGAAACATTGATTTCATTTTGGGCTTGGTAGGTGTTTACATTTTATACACACAGAAAGAATACCCAACATATTATGCTTTCAGAAAAATGTATACTTTTGACAAAAAATGATTTACAAATGAACTATAGCCACAAATTTGCGCGTCACTCGCTCGATCACGAATCAGGCGAAAGAAAGCCTGTTCGTCTCAACCAATTTTTTTATTTTTTGTTAAAATGTTTCACGCATGCTGCATACATATCGTACATTTAAATTCATTCATTCTCACTCTCATTCTTTCAACCTTTCTCCCCCGCCATTCCCTCCCTCACTCGTTCCTTCTCTTTCTCTCTCTCTCTCTCCCATTTTTCTCTTTCTTTCTTTCTTTCTTTCTTTCTTTCTTTCTTTCATTTTCACTATCATTATTCTCACTTTGAATACACATTTATCTCCTCTCCCTCATTGCCACTTGCTCTCTTTAATCACACTTTCACTGAAAACCAAGCAGTATTATTATTATTATTATTAATATTATTAATATTAATATTATTATTATTATATTATTATTATTACTAATATTATTATTATTATTCAATATTATTTGTTATTATCTCTTAACATTATATTTCATTCAATGTATTTATATATTTTTTTCTTTATAAACTCAGTGTTTCAACCAAAGTAGGTATGACATATGCTGCCCAGTGTGCGTGCAGTGTTAGCAGTATCAGGGTTAGACATTCAGGCTACATATATCCAAACGTCACACCCTAATTCACTGATTTGACCAACACCGTAAAGTTTATGTTGCAAGTATTCTCCAGGTTGTGCACAGCAGTTTCTATCACCTTTGCGCAAATGTTCTTTCGATAGAACATCAAAAGGTGGCACAAACAGCAGTTAATCGAACCATTAGAGAATACAAGCAGTGGGCAGCGCGCTAGCCAGCAAGAGCGAGCGCAGGCAGTGAGCAGTTCATACATACGTACACTGTAATGTGGATACAATGCAAGCCAGGGCCATATGTTCTTCAACTATGTCCCTAGCTGCGCGACGCTGTGTCAATAAGTGAGGGCTGGATGAAAGGAAAACTAGTGCTGTAATTAAGACTTTTACATCGTTCGTAGATCGCTGAAACTATAACTGTATGGTATGAGATCGCAGCCCTCACATTCTGTACACAGCCTACGGAGAAAAAAGACAGCAGAAGAATCTGCAATCTTTCGCCTCCTAATTACCTAAAATCACATCGAACAGATGTTTTTTCTAATAATTTCTTAATATTGAAGGGTGGTAAAGTTTCCTTTTTGCTGATTTTATGTTGCTTTCTTCAATGCTAACCTATGTTTCATTTTATATATTATATATAACAATATTTATACGATGAATTATGAATTTGAGTCACATGCAGAAAAAACTTTTACTTGCTTCTGGCACAGATAAAAAAACACTTTGGCTTTTTGCATCTAAGAAAGGACTGCAATAAAAACACCACACTAGTAAATGGCACTAGAATTGCTCTCACTTGTGTCACAGACTACTTGTGATTAAAAAGCATTTGTCCCTCTTCTCTTCAGTTTCTTGCTGAGATCTCTTGATTTGAGATGAACACTTGGACAGACATTGTATGGCATGGCTGCACTCTATCTTATACGTTTATTTTTGTGTTGCTCGTGGTATTATTATATAAAAATTAGATGATTACGCAGTCAGCCAGGCATGATTGACTAAACTAATCTATAAAAAGGTAATAAATTCAACAAATAGAGTACGAAACTAAATCAATTTGTTGGTATTGACAGTGAGAAGGTTAGGAAAGAACGTATAACGCTCAGATTTAGGTCCATATTTGTTCATCGCTGTTACCTCCGTTTTATAAATTTTACTACTCATTAGTTGGTACACTTGTAATGGAGCAGCGACAATACGCTGATGGCACCACAAATTACTGTTCATTTTCTGCCTTTCTCATATTCCCCATTTTCTAACTTAATAGAGTTCACACTGATACCTTGGTCAGGGTATAAGAAAAAATTCTTGAGTCCATCCTGAATTTTGTGTATTGCCATCTAAACCAGATTATATTCTTTTAAGTTTAACTGTAGAATGGTGTCTTTCACTGCTGCAAATACAAATCTGATGTTTTCTGTATCTGTAATAGAAAAAGAAGTGTAAACATTTATAACTTACGAAGTTGAACAACAATAATATAGTTACTGAGTTAATTGAGCAAAAAGCCATTAGTAGCCATTAAAATTTTTTTAGAAATGTTGAAACTTTTACTTAATGATTACTGTTTTCCATCGAAAAATATGTAAGTAAACTTACCAGGGAATAAAAGATGAGAATAAGTTTAAAACTGATACACATGCGACGTGCAACTTTTATTTTTTTATAAAAATTCATAAAAAACACCAACGCATATAATACATAATTCATATTATAGGAATCATTAAACAAATTAATTATATTGCATAATGATATATTTAAATCAAATAACTGAAGCACATAAATTTTTAACAATTTCTATAATCCTTATCATTAACATTAATTGAAAGTAACAAATTATAGAAGATACAATTAATTGCAGAAGTTTTACAAAAGTATATATAAAAGGAAGGAAAGCTGTATGTAATATAATAATTATCACATGCCATTGAAGAATAAAGTTCCACACTTCCACAAACATGAAATATACACTGCTTGAAACAATTAGAAAATGTTATTATGAAGAATTTTGTTATATCGATCAAGCAAATAGATAGAAGGAAATCCTATAAGCTTGATAGACTAAAATGTTATTCAAAAACATGAATTGGAAAATTAAGGTGAATGGAATATGATCTTTTAATTGTTTTGGGCGGTACCATTAATGTTTTGTATATTTGACTGTGCTTTATTAAATGAAGATTAATGCTTTGTTAAATAAGTTAAAGAAATCTACTGTTGAAAGAATACGTACAATCCTTATTAGCACTTCTTTCAAACTTGTTTAATTAAATTTAGAAACTTAAGAAATTGCTAAATTATAATCAAACAGTATGTGCAAATAAATATGGTTTGTATAATTCATGCATTGAAACTTTGTGCAGAGCATAGTATTCCTTCCCATAACTTTATAAGATTGGCACTTACGAATTAAAATTAAATACAATTATGAAATTGACCATACTAATCTAAGTCTTTCTACACTCTGTTTTGAATAATTAAAATATATTTACATTTTATTACCATTATTTCAAATTTCGCTACATAAATCAAAATATTTTTTTTTACTATTATTGAAATAAAATAGTATTTCTACTTGATCCATAATACTAACAAATCATTTTTTTTTTTTTTAATTCACTTTACTTCAGTTGCAATTTTGTTATTTTGATTACTTCGTCAAAATAATTCGAGAGAAAAGAGTGGCAGTCTCAAAATTTTACACAGTATATATGTTACTCTATTTTAATCTTCGATTTACCAACATTTCATTAAACATTAACAGTCATTTTATAAAAAATCTGTATACATCCTCAATAAAACAAACACGTTATCTAAAGATCATATATAAATGAAAAAATTGTCCATTAGGCAAGATTAAATTCTTTAAGCGCAGTTTGCATAATTGTATCTTTAACAGCACAAAATACAAGCTTAATATTTTCTGTATCTGAATGATTAATCCCATAATTGCAGCATGCAATAATAAAACACATATCAATGTTAGTTTCAATTTTAAGTATCAAATCAGACAGAAAATCAGTCTGATATCAAAGATGTATACTTAAATCATTGTCTTAAATTAATAATAAACACAACAGTATACGGACTGATTTTCTTAAGGTAAATAATCATTAGGATAAAAATTACGCACCTGTTGGAGAATATAGGCAACATGCAAATCATCTTGCACAACATACATAATATTAAAAAGCAAAAACAAATGCACATTAGCATCAATTACTAACAACCTACCTGTAGCACACGTAAAGTGTGAATATATAATCTTCTCAATATCTGGATTCAAGTCGACAAACATCTGTAAAATGAATTCTCTAGCAGGTATGGCATCTCTTTGTGGGCCTGTGAAATATATAAGCAAGCATACGAATTGACATTACTTCTATTTATATTTACTCAAGCATATACTATCGCTTTTCTCTCTCAATTTAATTATACACATCGATGGGATATTATTTTAAAATTTTATTAAAATCAACTCAAATATTAATTAACATAATAACATAAAATTACAAGATTTATATTATCTATAATAAAATACATTTTAAAACATAAAAATATATGTCAGAAGTATGACAGAAAGGTAAAGTCAAAATCAATTTCAACTATTTATACTACATATATAAACTAATGCACATCAAAATTGTACATAAAAAAATAAAGAGAAAATTAGATGTAGAAGTTGAAAATTATTTTAATAAAATAAAAATGCTCTGTTTTAGATATTAAAACTGTTGTAAAATTTTTTTCATTTTATCTGTTTCATCAAATCAGTAAGGTTTATATCTAAATCCAATAAATGCTGAAGGACAAATTATTCAATTAGTTCTATTAACCCTCAAAGAAACCTTTTGAAAGTATTACCAATCAAATAAATCTATTACATAAGTTTAATATATGTTTTCATTTTATTAGATTACGAGAACATAATACATTTTAATGAGATTCTAAACGTATGAATTCTAAAAAATGTTTATGTAAAATGCTTTGGAAATTAATTAATGTAATATAACCAAATCTATTTCTGTATGTAAATTGCTCCGGTATAGTTTTACTAAAAAATTGTATTATTTGTTATTAATAAGATAATATTGAAATGCGAGCTGTTCTATAATATGGAAAGGATTAAGCTTCAAAAATACAGTTACGCAACTTATAGTTACTGGCTTGAATTAAAAAAGTATCTACAGAACGTCTACAATTTCTGTCACGATATGTTATACTTAAACAGACCTGTTGCACACGTAAAATGAGAGTAGCACATGCGGTCAGGATCGGGATTCGTACTAAGATACACCTTTAAGATGAATTCTCTGGCTGGTTCAGATTGCTGTTTAGGCCCTATACCATAAAACTTATTCATTTACTAATAATAAACTGAATACTATGTTCCAAAGCGATATGAAATAATTATAAACCTGACCCTTTAAACATATTCATTTTTTATGTTTTGTGATACTTATTTCTTAAGGGGATATAAATGATTTTCATTAAAGTAATATTGCATTACTTTGAGAGATAAAAAGCCGTTTTTATTAGTTTTAATAAATATAAATAAAATTTCTAAAAACGTAATATTACTGAATTTATTTTATATTATAATTTATATTTATATGAAAACTTATTAGATACTTTGGGAGGATTGAAACATGTACCAGGAATATCAGTACGCGTGAGGAATAATTGTGTTAATTGAATCAAAGTGTGATTAAAGATAAATATAACTCAAAAGATCCACACTTTATTAAATATCAACAAAAGTTACTAATTTTAACGAATTTGATCAATTTTTCTTTAAAATAAATAAATTTTTATTTTTGAATGAATTAATTACTTGAAAATTATTATCTTCTACAATTTAATTATTGCCTTATGCGTTCATTTACATTTTTAGATAATTTTTTTCAAAATATAGAAAGCTAATTTTATTAAAGCCAAGCCAAAATTAAAACTTTTATAATATATAAAATTTTCTCGACATTTATTTTGATATTAATTTCACAATATAATAATAAATATTCCTTCTTCCTTTATTATAATTTAATTTCCATATTGATACGAATTATTTGATAATTAATATTGAATTATTGATAAAATAGAATAATATATTTAAAAATTTACAAACGATTATTAAAAATATTAATATATATAATAAACAATATAGTAACTTGAGTTTTAAAGTTTATCGGAGTTATAGATTTAATTAAAGTCTTTTGCGAAGAATATGATTGTCTAGCTCAATCGCCACGACAATTTACTTATTGATTCACAAGGTAACATTTATTGGCAGATTGCAACATTAGTTTCCAAACAAATTGCAAAGAAAGATTGAACTGGTGTAGAAGGATCTCCACAGTTTGTAGTACATGACATTTATTTTCAATTAATCAATCAAATTTTACTTTTTATGAAATAATATTACTATTATATTACAATTGTAATTTTAATATTTATAAAAATCTATTAAATATCTCATATCTATGTATAATATTAATCGCAGATATCAGAAAAAGAATTAAAAAGAATTAAAAGAATTAAAAGAATTAAAAGAATTAAAAGAATTGAAAGTCATATTCGTAATCGTTAAATACATAGAACTTGTATTCTGAAAAATTTGTTAAAAATCTTGCTAAATAAATCTTTTTAGATAAAATGAAAAATCGAAATCAATTTTGAAGTAAAATTCGCTGCGAAAAAAAAATTCAAAAAGGATGTTTGAATTAACAAAATTAGCAACTTTCATTATTAAATTTTGTACTGGTGGATTTTCGTTCACACATAATAATACACTTGTCAGTATACGACATAGAAATTGATTATAAATTTAGAGATTCCTAGACATCAGTAAGTTTAGTGGTGTGAATCTCATCAATAGTATAATTGCCAATAGTAAATATTATCGTTATGTACCTACCATTATATTCAGGAAAATAGTCAACAAGATGAGAGTACATAATCTTCTCTTCGAGCAGATCTTTCTTGTTTAGGAACAGAATAACAGAGGACTGTTGAAACCAAGGATATGTAATAATTGTTTTGAACAATGCCTTACTTTCTTCCATTCGATTCTGAAATAACAATTTACAGCATTAATAGTATATTTATATGAATAAATTATAAAACAAGAAGTAAATGTGGCAACAAGTATTTACCTCATTTTCAGACTCAAACAAAATTTGATCATATTCACTTAAAGCTACTAAAAAGATAATAGATGTGACATTCTCGAAACAGTGAATCCACTTCCTTCTTTCTGATCTCTGTCCACCAACGTCTACCATCCTGTAAAATAAGATTATGTAATATCGTGCAACTTTCAGTAAGCCATAAATATTTGCTACATATTGATAAAAATAAAGTACAAACTACTATTTTATCAATTATCAAATGAAATTAGAAAATAATTTTTAATTTGACAATTTCTAAAATTTAAATTGTTGATACCATTGCTAGTTACATGTATATTATAATATTTACAAAATGATACTTTCTCGATATAAATTTCATGAAAAAACATGCAAACAATAAGCTATTTAAAGCAAACGAAGGATACAAATTGAAAAGAAAAAGAAAAGAAAAAGAAACAGAAAGAATTTTTATAATATTTAATAAACAGCAAACAATCTCGTTCTTAAATAAGAGATTATCTATAATCACTCACCTTGTAAATATATTTTGAGATATAAATGATAAATACTACTACTGTTGCTATTAATGATAATTCATCATCATTAGACTGTGGATTTTTATGCTGTTCCAAATTTTTATGAGTGTAGCTAAAGAAATGAAATCTAAATAGAAATTTACATTTGTGCATCTTTCAATTGCATGAAAAATCCGCAATCTACTTATTATTATTATTCCAATTACTTTCCATTTCAATTTTGCCTCTATAACTTGTACAGTATATTTCCATACACGATAATTATATACAGCAAAGTATTATTAACATTACAATGAATTACAATAGTATTTATATGATTGGAATGATTAGTAATAAATAAATGGCATTACGACAACGTACAAACAAAAAAAAAAAAATATACAACACAGTATGAACAAAATAAACGAAAATTTCTACTCGTATCAAAAACTCACACAGTATGTATTGGTTATTTTGATACTGATCCATTACTCCAAGTTAGTACGAAACTAAGTTAATAGAGTATATTTCTATAACATATAGTGAAGTTTCAAGTAATGTGTGTTAGTACCTAAATATGATGGAGTCCAGATCAAACGGATATTCTATAATGCCAGTAGTAGGAGCTCGAGCCCGAAGAATGTCTTGTTCGCTAGGAAGGAAGTCGGGCTTTTCGATACGTTCTAGGTCACTAAGATAACTGCAAAACAAACGAAGCCACAGTCTGGTAGTGCATGCCATGCATGTATTGAAGGTGATTATGAGGAGAGGAATATCGCGAAACAGCTTACATGCTCGTCGTCCCTGCCTGCAAGAATTTTCTATAATGCCAAAGTTCATTGATTTATTCTTACAGTTTTATGACACGGTAACTGATAACGCTGACGATTTACATTTTCCGCAGAATTATCTACACGACCGAGATGTGAATTACTCTAACACTAAAGTAAATGGGAAAGAGAAGAACAACACTTGTGTATTTGAGACGTCGTTGTTGGAGAATTGTCCATACACGCATTTGCAATGAGCAAACGTTCTTTGCACGCCAAATATAAACTATATCCTCTTCGTTAGAAGACATTAGATTTTGCGTGTGAGAATTTAATTATTGCATAAATACGTCATAAAACTAGAGGGATCAATAGAACTCCATTGTGAGATACCATTGTGAGAGAAAAAAAAAAAAAAAAACAAGAAGGAAAGAATGAAACGTGACAAATGATGAGTCTCATGTACAACGATGAAATCGGTAAGTCACAACGCATGCAACCACGATGCAGAAAAGAGTCCAATGTAAGTAGATCACAGGCACAGGCAGCGTCTTCCTTTCTTTGCATGACGAGACATACCTAAATCGAATTTCTTCCAAGTCAAAAGGATATTCAATTATACCAGTAGTAGGCACTCTCACACGAAGAATGTCCTGTTCTGTTGGGAGGTAGTCTGGTGCTGCGACTCGATCTATCTCCAATAGGTAACTGAAACATCGTGTTCTCAATACCTGATACGCGAGGGATCTAGCATTCCCAAAATATACATTCTTGTTCAGTGAATAGATATAACAACAAGTTATCATTTACAGAGTATTTGACAAATACGCCAATTTATCGTTTAAAGTGCAATTGTTTCTTAAATCGAAACTTGGTAGTTAATTTAGGTCTCGAACGTTTAACACTAGAACTACCAAACTGGTTGAAATGATCAATTCGTAACAATTTTATAAGAATTTTATGAATCACTTCTTTACAGGAATTCGAATGATGACTTTGTAAAATGAAAGCTTGTGTTCTTCATGGTACATCAAGTATTCTTTTCGCACATTTCTCTCACGTTCTGATTATATTGTTACAAATGAAAACGGCCAAATTCTCAATAAAACTTCTAACTTTTAGCCAGAATTTACATCTGTTTTGAAACTAATAAATTAATTATTATTCATTGGATTCAATTACGATACATTTTTAACCATTGCGAAACAATGTGGCAACTGCCTCAGTTAAAATTTCTCATTCTAAAGAATTAAGAGAGAAAAAAGAAAATAGAAACTTAGAAACTGAGGTGATACTGTCTTAATCTCTCAAACTTCTACATGTCGGCTCCTCGGTAGTCCCAGTGTTAATCAAATACTTCTATGCAACGAGTTTTGCACCTTCGATACACTGTTTTACACATGAATCAAACCAGGCCTCGCGTGTCAAAAGATTCATTTAGGGGTTCAACTCCTTGTTCGGAATTACATCATGGGCGAATCACCGACCGGGCAATGACAGTCGGCTGATGCACGTGGTGAAAAAAAAAAAAAAAAGGACACGCGCTCCTTCCAGGACGAGTATCATAGATGACAAAGAGACACGATGACAAACAGTACTTACTACTTAGCGGAGTCTGTGAGCTGATATTCTCGCCTACGGTCGTAACATTCTTGGATACCACTGTCCGCCCATAAATCTTTGATTGCTTCTACGTATGGACTTTCAAACGTTGTAACTGTTTCGAAGTCCACGCTTCGCACGAGTTCGGCTTTCTCCTAGGATCGGATGGAAAGAACACACGTTGCACTCCGGGTACCATAATTAACACGGCAAAAATGGGGGAGAGGGGCAGAGAGAGAGAGAGAGAGAGAGAGAGAGAGAGGAGCCAGGGTCACCGATAAAAATACTCACTATATTCGAAGATGAGGCATACTGGATCTTGAGGAGGTCCATCGCCCGGATCATGGACTGCATGGCCATGAAAATGTTTTGATATACGAGTTTAATGAACCCTCTCTTGTCATCGTCCGAGTAACCAGACCCGTGGATGATTCTCATCTGTTTAATGAAGGTGGATTTGCCGGATTCGCCAGTACCTGCAACACACAACGTAAATTCGTAAATCATTAACGATCTCCATCGTTACTGAAGTAATTGTCTTTTTTTCTTTTTCGGAATACTATATACTCGATTTAACCACGATCGATGAATTCGTATGATATGTTTGATAGTATTAAGTCTATCAAGTGTGTATGTATTATGGCGTGATAAATTGTAATCGAACACACATGGGAATTTTACACATTAGGTTTTCGTGAAATTTTTTTTCTGAAATGAAAGTCAATATTTTCGTATGAAATAATTATTGCTCGTGTGACTCAAATAAACTTTACAGTTAACATATACTGTTGGCATATGAATATTATAGGACGCTTGCTGATATTAGTTTAGCACAGATTAAATGCTTCCCTACTGTTTTTATTTTCCACCTGCTTGCTATTATAAATTATCATGTCATAGAGTATAAAGTGAAATTTACTATTTACCAATAAATGTATGACAAATAGGTGTTTTAATATTTACGGCCGGCAATGTAACTATGATTCTAATGTATCTTTGACGAATCGATTAAATAAAATATCATTATAAATAACTAAATCATCATAAATAATTGAAATGGTCTATCTGTATAGGGAGACGAGTAATTGAAAATTTTATTTTTCTGTTTCCATAATTATTTATAGTGATACTGTTTCGTGATAATTCTACGAAACTGGCAAACATCAACATAAATCTTCGATTTATAAGTAATCAGAAAATTTGTGAGATTTAGATTCCCTTGCTTGATTCCTATTCGAATGCAAATTCACTGTTGCGTAACGAAAAGAGTAATGGAAAGAAAATATATAATTAAACAATATTTAAATCAAAATCCTCGTACGTAACCATGATAATCAATGTTGGCACGTTCGTCGTAAACCGCAATTGAGAATCAGCAAGAAATAATTTCGAAATATCGTCCGATGTTTCTCCAATCAAAGAACGAGGGGGGGGGGGGGCAGCAATTGCAACAAAACGCTCGATAATTAATACATCGATCCAATTACTCGTTTCTGTCTGTATCTCTGGCGTGTGAAAGGGAAACAACAACTGAGAAATAGATAATATTGAGCCATCGTGTTTCTACATTGAAGCTACTCCCCAATGGCAAATATCGTGTTACTATTGTCGCTTTTTAATAAGACACGGGCTCTAGAAGCCGTTACGTCGTTTTATTAACGATTGCGCGAGCCGTTTGGCGGAACGCGTATTAATAGTTTTCATTTGCATGATCGGTGCTGCCCGGATTTCACAGACAAACGGGACACGTGGACAGGGAGAGACGAGCCGGCCGAACGATTTCGAAGAACGGCAACTTCGTGTATCAAGAATCGAATCGACACACGTCGGAAGGGGTGCCCTCGAGTTGGCCGACCTCCACCGACCTCCATCACTTGCTCGACAATTTCCGTGCGGCGCTTCGTGCTTCGCCGGGCCTCGCCAACGAAAGGATACGAACATCGACGACGACGAAAAACAGAGCCACCAATCCGAAATGGGAAGTGACACACCAACACCAGGAACGTGTTTACTCACCCTCGCCGACGACGTTCCTCTCGCTCGGTTTTTTTTTTTTTTTTTTTTTCAAATTTCACGCAAAATAAAAGCTGCCTCGATCAGCGTGGCTGAGCGATCATTCCTTGGACAAAGTATCAAACTGTATTTCGTTTCCGATTGGTATCAGATTTTTGCAATTACAACTTGATACACTTGGATCTAATCAATTAAGTACGCGAATATGCGATATAAATATCACGATATACGATGTGTATAATAATTAATGATTCGATTAAATGTTTGAAATTCGATGGAACAAATATTGATAGAATATTTTCACATTATAATTGTTATCAAAACTTTCAGAATATATTAAGCTACAGTTCAATGTACGTTTCGGTTACTTTACTAATTTTAGGTAATTTATACCTCGTTGAACAACCGTGATTTAGAAAAACACGGTTTAACAGGCGTGAGACAATTTATGTAAATTTTCATTAATCTTTCAATTAATAATTTTTAAATAATTATTGCGGCAAATTTTTTACAGATTCGCGAACGTACTCAAGTGTAAAAATAAAGATTAATTTATTAAACGAAAATCCAGCTGAAGGCGGAAAATCATAGTGGTATTATTCAGTTCGTTGTTATTTTATATTACGAGATAATGTTTACTTTATATTACGAAAAAATGTTCTACGTTTATCACTATAAAAACATTCATTATATTTTTCAAGCATACGGAAACGTATAGCTAGAAAATGGCTAGAAATAATATAAAGATATGTATCATTCAAATCTACTTGGTAACAGTAATAAATACATTTTTCATCATCTGAGCAGAAATTGTCTAAATATTACGAAAAGGTTTAAATTTTGAAACAAATTCTGGAAACGAATTGATAACGATTTTACGAATGGAACTTTCGCGCTACGATTCCGCTTTGAATAGCCGATGCTTGAGTATAATAATTCGCTCATAACCTAACACTATCCCCTGTCGCAACTAGTACCATTCCTTTTCTTCTTTCTTGCTAATAATAAACGCCGACATTAAATAGGTTGCAAGCCGATTAATTCGACCCTTATCGGATCATACGCTCGGAAGTGTGCAAATTAATTTTTTCCGCAACGAGCTACTCGTTACTTTAATCGAACCATAACTTTAAGTGAACAGCTCCGATTTGATAATCCATAAAATTATTCTTATCGTTCCTGTTGCAAACTTGAATCATCCGTTGAATCTCAGCCGCTCGACTTTATTTCTCTCTCCTTTATCTAATCTAAGTTGTGGCTGGCCATTTAATATTCTCAAGACATTTCTTTGCTACACTATCGCATCATCATTGCACTAGCTTTTTATTTAAACGCTTCGAGTCTAAATGTTAAAAATCAACTTGCAGATTAATTGAATGGAAACTAACTTCGACAGTCAATTTTTTTAGGCCCAAAAGCGGCAAAAAGTTTTCTTAATTGTTTTTTTTTTTTTTTTTTTGAAACGATCTGAAAGTTAAACTTAAACCGCCACTTTCGTTATAATTTAGATTATATTTTATATATATCATATGACGTATTTTGTATATAGAAGTCTATATACAAAAATACTTCATATTTTGTATATATTTTGTATATATTTTACTACTATATATTTTGTATATATTTTATTATTATTTTGTATATATTTTGTACTATAGAAGTTATTTTACAAGTTTCATAGCATTTGGTAATATCTTCATGTGACTTGTATAAACATTCGACGAGACTAAAATGCAAAGAAAAAGCTTGATGAAAAAAGAAAAAGCTTCATTCGAAAATTAAAGTTATATGTAAATATTCGTTATAGCAACTGTAATATTTCGATATAGTTACCCGGCGCCGTATTTAACAATGTGCGCTCAAGAAATCGTAAGAAAAAAAGTTGAAAAGAAGGAGAGAAAGGAAAATTGGCACTTTCGTTACAATTTAGAGCCATTAAATATATACCATATGAAGTATTTTGTATATAGAAGTCTATATACAAAATACTTCATATTTTGTATATATTTTGTATATATTTTACTACTATATATTTTGTATATATTTTATTATTATTTTGTATATATTTTGTACTATAGAAGTTATTTTACAAGTTTCATAGCATTTGGTAATATCTTCATGCGACATGTATAAACATTCGACGAGACTAAAATGCAAAGAAAAAGCTTGATGAAAAAAGAAAAAGCTTCATTCGAAAATTAAAGTTATATGTAAATATTCGTTATAGCAACTGTAATATTTCGATATAGTTACCCGGCGCCGTATTTAACAATGTGCGCTCAAGAAATCGTAAGAAAAAAAGTTGAAAAGAAGGAGAGAAAGGAAAATTGGCACTTTCGTTACAATTTAGAGCCATTAAATATATATCATATGAAGTGTTTTGTATAGAAGTCTCTTATTTTACAAGTTTCATAGCATTTGACAATATCTTCATGCGACATGTATAAACATTCGACGAGACTAAAATGCAAAGAAAAAGCTTGATGAAAAAAGAAAAAGCTTCATTCGAAAATTAAAGTTA
>NW_025110658.1:26088-39760 GCF_011392965.1 Frieseomelitta varia
AAGTATAAAAAAAAAAAAAAAAAAAAAGACGGAGAAAGGAAAAGAAAAACTGAAATCGATCCAGCTTTAAGAGAATTAGACAGCGCGGAGGAGAGAGTCGTCCCGCCGAGCGGGGTCACGCGCTCGATTCTAATTGTACCTTTTAGCTTTAGGGCTCTTGCCCGTTCTCTCTCTCTCTCTCTCTCTCTCTCTCTGGAAAGAACAATAACACGTTGCGCGCCGGTGTACGTCCCTGAGCATGGCGGTGGGGGCGATATAACGAAACGGGGCAAAAAGTGGGGTGGTGGCTTAACGGTAGCGGCGGTGGCGGCGGCGACAACGACAAAGGAAGATGTGCAGGTGGTACACACAGAAGAGAGCACGGCGCCAGCATCGTCCTCGCGAAATCATGAATGAAAACGGGCGAGCGGCCAGCACTACTGCGTGCTATCATCATCTACAGCCACCGCCGCCGTATGGATCTCCTCTCGTCTCTCCCTATCAAATGCATAGAGACCGGCCAAACAGCTCTCCTCTCTCTCTCTCTCTTTCTCTCTTTCTTTCTCTTTAGCAAGCCTCGCGCGGTAGTAGCGATAGTAGCTGTGCCCCGCTTGTCTTTTGTCCGCGTCGCTGGGAAAAGGCGATTCGCTCTCACCGACACCGCGGCCCTTCTTCATCACCGGCCAACGAAGGGCAGCGCCAGTTTGTACAGCCGTGATGTGAATGACATCCCCCCGCCGTTTAGTTCAAGAGGTTTATTTAGTTGTCGCCTACCCGACGCATCTTATTAGGGAAAATTTCATGCTTGCCCCTTTATGGGACATTGTGTTTCTGGGTCGTACGGAG
Source organism: Frieseomelitta varia (assembly GCF_011392965.1). Classification (NCBI taxonomy): domain Eukaryota; kingdom Metazoa; phylum Arthropoda; class Insecta; order Hymenoptera; family Apidae; genus Frieseomelitta; species Frieseomelitta varia. The sequence goes on from NW_025110658.1 coordinate 26,914, forward strand.
AAGAGTTGTATCAACGGCGGTTGTCGAGAGCCAAGAACCGAAAAGTTTATCGCGTGTCTTTAAATTTCCTTGAATCTCGATACGATCTCGATAAAATTGTGAAAGTCTAAGTGGCAGGTGTAGTAACGAGGAATATATCGAATTGCGAATTCTTGCGAATTGATTTTCTACAGCCACAGGTATTAAAGATGTTCGATAAATCAACTGAGAGGAAAATTACAAATAAAATGAAGCATAATACTATGATACTATATGATAAAATAAATATAATAATTAATATGATAAAAATTATATAATAATTAATATGTAATGGCATAATACGTTAACTAGGTAAAATGAAATTTGAAAGTACAAGCATACAGCTACGGTGCAATATTTAAATGAGGCAGCATTGTAAAGAATTATAGCCAAATGAAATGAACAAATGCTTAGTAAAATTTTCAACAAACTAAATAAATATTTATTTTTATAATTGTTACAATTATTCTCGTTACACCTTCATTCACTCTGCTTCATTTATTTTCGACGTATTCGAAATACACTTTAAACAAAATTCGTCGACATCTGGTTATCTTTCAAATTCTTTCAAATGTACATTAACATTACAAGCGACGTACAAGTTTTAAATTAAGTCAAATAAGAGAACAACTTACGGTTCACTTCAATATACACTCTGCTATTTTATAATGAACCACTAATTAATAAAACATCGATCGCTCGAAAGTTTAAAACATCCAAAACGTTCTCGAAACTGTTTTATATGCAACAATCTGCAATTAAAAACAAAGGTTCCTCGAGACGCTACGTCACTTGAAAATTGCACAGCTGTATGCTTATATTCTTATATTATACTAAATCATAATAAATTCTAATCATTATTAAATTTTATTTTAATATTATACCGTGCAACACTAGCTTTAAACATTTTATTTGGCAATTATTAATTTCAAAATCCCAACAAAACGTTCTCATCAATTATAAATTTCTTCTCTCAAGTAAGTAAATTGATACGAATATTATGTTTCAATATTATGTTTGACATGTGGCATGTACACGATTTAAAAAAATACAAAATTAAACTTCCATGTATCTTTTGCGCTAGTTACACCAATTAAAATGTACATTATGATACGTGTGATGTAAGACATCTACATAGATTATGTAACTTGTGATAAGTTGATTAGTACGCTATTATTTGTTAGTTCGCTCAAATAAAAAATAGACATGATAATTCTACGTGTACTAAATTATCCTAATCTTAATGTGTTTTATTTCTCTTTTAATTTAAAAAAATTTGTAATCCTTGGTGCAAGAAGCGTTTATTTTAAGCGTTCTGTTATTTAGTGAAATATTCTTTAGAACAATATATTTAAAACAATATTTCAATAATTTATTCTATACTTGTTTAACCTTTCAAAGTATCATTATTGTTCAGAAATTCTTAGGATTTTACTTAGTGAAATCACTTTGCAAAATTATAAAATTTATATAGACTTAGATTTTCTTTTCACATATCAATTTACTTCCACGAACAGTTCGTTATAATTGCGAAGTTCGTAGAAATTATACATAGGCCATATTATTCAATGACATACTATTCTAATGAATCGATCATTAGTCATACTTAATGGGCACACTAACAATTATTTGATACACAACTATTAATGTATATAAAACTATTGAAACTTTCAACTATTATCGATCGATCAGGTAAATTTTCAAGGCTGGCATCAAAAATTCCCGACTCTTCGTTCATTTTCAATTCACTGGACGAAATACTAAAAATTCCAATAAAATAAAATTTTATGCGACAAAGAATGACGCAGTTAAGTATATATGCGTCTGTGTTGTTTAAAAATATGTGCCAATTAGCGTTCGATCAATCGAAAAGTCATGAGGGTGACAAAAGTGTATTCGAAATTTTCACCTACGAATGAAACAACAAATAATTATTTATATATATATATATCTCTTAATTAAATAAGTACAAATTTTCTACTGATTCTCGTGGAGAAGACAGGACTGATGAAGAGACATTTTTATCACACGAACATTCGAAAGTTGAAAATGGAGAAGGGGACGAAGCGCTCCAAAGTTCCCCGCTCAAGTTTGAAGTAAGTAAGTTTAGGTTATTTGTGCTATAATTAAGAAAACGTACAAATAATTATTTATTGTTCAATTAATCGAATTACCGAATTATTGATATAACCGGCAATTTTGCTAAAATAATTCTAAAACTCACGACTGACAAATAAATATTTACTCAATAGTATACTGTTCTTCATGGACTGGACGCTCAAAGAACATGATCATAAAGTGATACCGACGTATACCACTCCGGTGATATTCAAATATGAAATGCCTCAAGAGACTTTTGAGCCGTGGAGTGTATGCGCGTTGACTTTATGGTCGTTGAATGCCGAAGAATTCGATTAGCGAGGCCGACGGGGCACGGTGTAGCACGGTAAATTGCTATGAAAGACAGGGCTGCCACGGGCCTCGGAGCCCTGGTTTAAAAATAAAGGACACATCATGGAAGGACAAGAGGAAGAAAGATAGACAGAATGCGCCGAATGACTCACGCGAGCGAGATATGCGAGAGGAAGTTTACCCGACCTTCCCAGTCTTCTAATAAATGGCGAATACCAGATTCTCGAAATACAAATATTCCATTCGGAGGTACGCATGCGAGAAATCAGCTATCAAACTTGCTCAACTGCCGCACCCTCTCTACCGAAACCTGTTACTTCGACGTTCTCTCTCAAGAATTGTAAGCCTGCAAGATACCGAAACGCGTACGATTAAATAAAGTTCGCATTACAATAGTTCAGAGCGCAATAAGATCAGAATATTTAGGAAATAGTCGCGTCTTTGTTGCAAAGACTTTTTGCATTTTTGGTATCAGATATGAGAAATGTATATATATATATATATATATATAAAACTTTTTATGGAATATAAATGTCAATAATTGCGTTACGACGTTTGATCTGTGAAAATTAGAATACTATACATTGGAGTGTTTAATAGTTTGTTTGAGATTATTAAGGATTGCGTCTCTCATAATTTCTTGTGGTTATCATCAAATTATATTGTTATATAGGTATATGTAATTGCAAAGAGAACGAGTTGATCAGGGTATTACCCGTTGAAAGTTAATAGTTTAGAAATTAGTACCTTCCATTCCATACTTTCTACAAATGAATCAGTATATTTTGATATAATATATAGTGTGTAATTGTCATTTGATAATTGGGAAATAATTTAACATTTATAAATTATTGATACACTGTTGAACTGGCAATAAACCAGAAAAACTTCAAATAATAATAACCGTATCATTTAACTTCATAAAATAATTCAACAATTAGTATATCAAAAATGTTTAATCTACTTGTATGCAAACGTGCGCTAATAACGCAGAAAGGTATTACAAACAAACGATTGTTTTATGTGATTCAGATCCACTGATATTTTCAAACGATCATCTCTATGAAATTTAAATGGAGTTTCTTCCACACGAACCTGGCGACTGAAACAAAGATAATTTTATCAAACTCTCTCCTCCTGTGCATCGCGTATGCATATTAAAAAGATGCCTTCATCGTCAGTCTTATAAAAAAAAATATTTATATTCCCGAGCTATTTAAACGCACGAGCTATTTAAATACTCGCCGCGTTCCCACGATCCAAGCAACAATCCTCCATCCTCCGTTGATACTTCGCTTAACACACCTTGCCCGCAGGAATTTCCATGGCGAAAAAAAAAGAAGAAAAAAAAAAAAAAAATAGAAAAAGAAAGAAAATAAAACGTTATCCATCGTTTATCCGCGCTGTTGCAAAATAATCAGCGCCCCGGCATCGCGAGCGAACACGGTTCACGGTTCTCGCCTGTGCGCGAAACAGTAATACGAAAATGGCAAAAACAAAACGGCGAAAGACAAAAAACGATTGAATGAACGGGACAAGCGGATGACGGAACACGGCGGGGGAGAACGGGGGGAGGGAGGGGAGGGAGGACGGTGAGGAAGAAGAGGGGAAGGTGGAGAAGGAAGAAGCGAGGAGGCGAGGAAAGAGAGACGAGAAGCGAAGTCGAGCGGAGAAAGAGCGTGTAAAGGGGTTGTGCAAAGCGTAGTACAATAACCGTATATATACTACGCTCTCCTTGCCTCATCGACCTAAAACCAAGTCGAAACTCGGCGAGAGTGGCGATGGAGACGCCGACGCGGCGTGGTTGTAACTTGGTGTAGAATCGGGGCTGCGAACGGGCCAACCGGGTATCGAATGAGCGAGCGAGCGAGCGAGAAACCCGAGACAATACGTGTGCGAAAAAGAAAACGAGAGGATAAGAGAAAGGAGTAGGAAGAGAGCAGCAGCAGCGGTTAAGCGAGAGAGCAAGCTAGCCAGCCGGGCAAACAAGTTAATGAATGAATGAACGAACGAACGAACGAACGAAGGGACGAACGAACGAACGAACGAACGAACGGATGGACGGACGGACGGACGGAATAGTGGGCGGGGCACAGCCGACGTTCTTCCGTCGTATTTTCCGCGTCGCCGTCACTGGCCGCCGTTAACCGCCGTTGCCGCTGGCGTTCCACGCTCTAATCGAGTTTGAGAAGAAACCAGTGTAGAGGAAAGCCAATGGAAATCGGCAGCCGAGACGCCTTACCAAGAGAACCTGTCGACCACGCGTGTGCGTGGACGTTCGGACCTAACCTCCGGGTGATCAACGTGTGTGCTACACTGCTGCTATTGATTTTGTACCCGAGTACCCCGTGGACTTCACACCACGGAACCGATGATACTTTGATAATTAACCGATCAATTTTTTCGCTCGTCGTCTTATATACCTTTTTAAATTGTTTCGTTAATGTTTTTTTTTTTTTTCTTTTTTCTTTCTTTCTTTTCTTTTCTTTTTTTTTTTTTTTTTTTTATTAGAACATTGTTGTTGGAATGAGTTATTTCGATCTGTTGAAATGCGGGAACATTGTTTCAACAGATTGTTTTTTTTTTTTAAATTTGTCGTGATGCAATCAGCTCGTGACAAAGAAAATTAAAACTGTTGTTTTTGAGATTATATTGGACTAGCAACTATGCGCATGTCCATTATAAATTTACAAAATGGGTAGAAATTGATCAGTTCGGGTTCCAGAGAAACATGTTTACCGTTGTTCGTACGTTGGCGAAAATAAAACGGCGAAATATAGAATGTAGACTAGAACGTGAAATGTAACACCCAAAAACGTAAAAATAGCCAATCGGAGAATTTTCAAATAGAATAGAAGCACGTTTGGCGGAATGCAAATTAAATTCCGATAGAGATATGTCGAAAGTTTAATAACAAATACAAATACAATCGCTGCGAAAAAATGTAATTATAACATACAAGTAAATTTTTACGTCCGCGCGGGCAGCGATGTACAATACACGCCCGCATGAACACGATCAGGATTTTAATTAGATGGACATTCAAATTACCCGTATCCGGGTTGCCGAATTTCTACGCTCGTGTTCAACGCTGATTAGAACACACTGCACCCGAGAGACCAATAACACTCAATTTAGTAACTCGTACCTACACAAATGCTTCGATTTTACCAACGACCGATCTTTTTTTTTTTTTTTTTTTTTTTCGAACAGCCAAACGTTAAATCAATCTTTGCAAAACTACAAGCTATATCGCGGATACAAATTGCAATATTTTCACGAAAGAGAAGAAGGGAAAAAGTTTGTTCTAAACCATTCTCCAGAAAATTTTAACACAGAGAGAGAGAGAGAGAACTTTCGTTCGAAAATTTGTAACTTCCTACAGGTCGCGTTGTGGCACTGTGGAAACGAGATTTTTTACGTTACAAGCGTTTCGACGCGTACGTTGCGAATTTTTCGACTGGAAGAGATGTGTTGTTACTTTTCTATATGCACGATTTTCAAATGTTGAAACATGAACATTTTCTCCCCGTCGTGTCGGTATAAATGCGTCTGACGCGCATGCGTCTGACGCCTATAGGAAATCCCATCTTTACACAGATATAAAGAATAAGGCTGTTTTAGTAAAAACAGTATTTTTCAAATAAACTTGTTCAATGACTTCGTTCCGAAAGCAGAGAGAGAGAGAGAGAGAGAGAGAGAGAGAATTTTCGTTCGAAAATTGCAGCTACGTAGATTATGTGATCGCTTATGCATTGGAGATTTTCTCCTTTTTCTTTTTTGTTGTTCCTCTTGCTTTTATTTGTCGTTTCCTCGACCTCGATCTCTCTTGTAAAACGACGATTTCGTAAGAAATTTTAATTACAACACTCTGTTCCAACTCTGATCATAGCGTATTACTCTAATTCTAATTACAACGGGATTATCGATGGAATCTCGTTCGTTCGAATTCCATTTATTTGAATCGAATTTCAGCCGATGCCCTGCTAAATGAACTCTTGCTGATTGAATCCACGTATTATTGAACTCCCAACTGGCCGAAAGGATCGCCAGAGTAGAGGGTAGAACTCCTCTCAGACGAACACCAATTATTACACTATAATAATCTATAATAATCCCCAGACAAGTTCCTATCAACAAAAACTCTGTCACTCTTTCGCCGAACGGATAATTAAAAAAATAGGCGATTTCCAACCTGACAAGTGTTAGCGTCGAGAGCGATTGAAATTAGTTTACCGAGAGATCCACGATCACGAGGAGTATGTATCGTTCAAATAATTGTTCGCATAATCGCAGATGTACACAGAGGTGGGATGCATCGTCTATTGATCCTCGGTTGAGACGTAGATGTTGAGAAAGTAGTCTGGCCGGGTATCAGGAACTGTAACATTCAGGTTGTTCCGTGCGGAAGGTTTCCAGGGCGGTGGAAGCTCCATCGTCGCCGCCGCCACCGCCATCGCCATCGCTATCGCCACCGCCAGCACCAGGGGTGGGTCGATAGATGCCGACGTGGAAAGCAGGAGCGCTTTAGCCATCCCAGCCGCAGCAGCACCACCGCCCCGATATATATTTGCGCGCTACCCTTCTCTCTGTCTCTCTTTTTCTCTTTTCCTCTCTCTCTCTCTCCTCCCTCTGTCACACGTATTTCCTATAGCGACTCCGTTGCAATCCTTTCCTTTGCCTTCTCTTTGCGTATCAATTTCCCCACAGTGGCTCGCGCGTTTTATTTTTAAATCTCCCTCTCCCCTCCGCCGATCATCGCCCAAAGTACCTGCGTGGCAAAGGTGTCGCGCAGCGACTTTTCTGTTGGTGCAAAAATTAAAGACCACTATCGCTTTCTTTCTTTTTTTAACAAAAAGTAACGCGACTATGTTGTTATTATTATTATATTATATTATATTATTATACCACGCTACCAAGATTAATGTAACTAATATAAGTAAAGTAGAAAGATACAAAGATATTTAATCGTCTGTGCAATTTTAAGCGCGCGTTTGAGATTTGCGATAAGCTTTCATACAGAAAGTGTGAATTTTATTTTGAAACTATTTTTTTTTTTAAATTCAGACAACCACTTTATCCAGCACTGGCTGGAGAATCTCCGCGAGAAGCAATCCAAATCCCTGTCGAGAAAATAAAAACTTTCGTTTCCCTCCCATTGGCAGTCTTTCCAGCGTGTATCAATTTCCCAGGCGATGGCTGCTGCTCGTCTCTTTTACTTTGAAATTTTCCTTTTCTTCGATCGTCGCCCGCTACGCGGCGAAAGTGTCATCACCGTCGCGTCTCGTCTGGAATCGCGGGAGAGTTTTCTTCGAAACTCCGTTTTTCGCCGAGGAAATCAGCTTTCCATCTTTTTTTTTTTTTTTTGCCAAACGACTGATGCAATATTTGCCAATTCTCCCGGCAGCTGCGCGAAACTGCGCGAGAAATTGATAGAAAAAAAGGGAAGAGGGAGGAGGATCTTCGACCACGTGCCTACACACGTCGCGAGGGAGGGTTTGACAATCGATATTAGCACTTTGTAATAGAGAGAAAATATATATCGTAAAGATAAGTTAGAGCAGCGTTGACTAAATTCGCGTCACGGCCAAACGTTATTCAGCTTGACGTGCTGTATCTTCCTTTGACAAATATTTGGCTAATAAACGAACCAGCCTCCAAGGTTTTTCCCCAAGAAAACGAAAGCATAGTCCTCCACGTATTGAACAAAATTTTCGTTTTACTTATATCGTTTATCGCGTATCTGCACTGTTGTATTCTTACACTGTTTACTATGTGTCTGTAACTGTATTATAGAAAGACTATCTTTTATTGAATTGGCGATGCAGGGTGAAAAGTTTGGATATCACACTTCCAAAATTATGTCATTTCATTTGAATGACGCGGAACGATCTTTTTTTTTTAATTGATAAACAGTTATTTTACGATTTTTTTAACATTGTTCATTCCCATAAATAATCTGCGGAGTTTCATGTATTTTTATATTTGTGTGAAGTTTGTTTTACATACTATGCATAATATGATAATCCACTTTCGAAAATATCGTACATTTATCCAATTTGTTGTAATTTTTTATAAATGCATAAAAATTCAGTAAAAAAAGTTTAAAAAAGTTATTATATAAATGTCGTTGTAGAGTATAATCAAAAACTACGTGAATTAACATGTAGCAAAATATTAAACTAACTATGAAATTTAAAAAAAAAAAACAATGAAAATGTATCCAAAGTTTTGGCTCTTAATATATGCCTTGTTAAAAATTGTGTTCTATATATATGTGTGTGTGTGTGTGTGCTTTTCAACAGAAATTTATTTTAAAAATAAAAAAAGAAATATTCAAATGTCCAAAAAAATGTTTAAAGCGTTAAAATAAAAATCGCGGGGCTGGACTTCGATTTCTTTGAATTTTATAAAAAATTGTAGAATCCAACGACGAAGCGATACCGAGCCGATCCTTGGACTTCTTCCTTTTATAGTCACACGATGTTAGATTAGATTTATTAATAATCCCGAGCCTCAAGGCTGAACGAACGAACTTGGTCTACAATTATAGTCGCGATACCAAAACGCGCGGAACGTGAATTGATCGAAGAGAAATGCAAACGAAATGTTCCGTCAGAAGCAACCTGTTGGCCCTTAAAAGGTTAAAAACACGGATAACTCTCGTAATTTTACTCGACGCGTTCGTGAAAACTCGTAAAAGGCGTAATTATTAATAGAATTATTAATGGAATTACCGTGAAGTGAAATACAAATGCGCGACTTTGGCTGAAATATTAACGAACTAAGCGAATAGACGGCGAGGAGGAGGAAAAAAAAATGATCGATATTGGTGAATACCAGAGAAGTTAACGATAATTTTCAATTTACGGATATGTGGTGTCACTCGCTAGCATTGGACACGGTATTAATAATTATACGCTGCAATTTAATTAAACGACCGTACATTGACGCTCCAGCTACTATCGTATTAACGCGTAATTACATAAAGAAAAGTTCAATAATTTGTAAACCAGCAGAGATTTCGTCGCCGTGGTCGTTCGAAGGAGTTGTTGTAAGAATTAATGATTAATTCGTTCGAGTCGGGGGAACGCTGTTTGAAATAATAAATAGCAAAGAATCGATTTCACTTGAAATCGCGCGCTTAACTTTAAAATGTGCCCGACTTGCGCGTTTCTAAAAGTATTTTGCTCGAAATAAAAATGAATTAAATGCTATTCGATATTTATTCGAAGTAACAAATGAATGTTCGTCGTGTGTTTCTAAAAGTATCTTATTCGAAAACATTCGGTCTTTGTGATATAGTCTCGAGATATTTGATTTGTTACTTTAATCTGTTTTACATGTTTGATTGATGATATTACTGGAGATAATGACGAACGTCTCTAAAGAACCATTGTTCTGCCACAGTGACACAATGAATTTTACACACATTTGCACACGTATTATTTTATTTTTTATTTTACTTTCTTTCTGCAAGTTATTCACCTTTAATAACGACTGTTATTTAATTCTGTATATAAAAAAATGATTTTCCCCGTATATTTGAATAAATTGAAATTAAATTAAAACACATCTTGAAATATTGTGTATATACACGTATACAGGATGATTGACGCAACTCGCAACACCTGAATTATGCGTCTAATGAACTAATTAAAGATTAATTAAAATCATCCAATGGGCATTTAATAATGTAAATTCCATTAATCTCACATTGCCTCGTCCGTAAACGATTCAACATTTTCTAACAAAAAAAAGAAAAAAAAAAAAACTTTCATCGACACTTACTTGCTGCAAAAATCATTCGGCAAACTGTACTGAAGCTTCTGATGAAGATGTACAGGTGACACGTGTGCATTTTACGGACGTGAAGTAACATGATGACTGACTAATTCCAGATTGTCGAGAAATCTGTCGTGTGTACTAACACGTGGATTGTACTCTACAGCTTCAAAGACAGCAATTTTCTTCATTGGTACTACTACTTCTGACACGGCTGTTTAATAATTTAAAGCTGCCAGTTTCTCGTAGTATAATTTCTGTAAGTTCTACGTATGGCACCCCGTATCACGCTTTCGACCTCGATCGATGTCGACGCCCAAGTTCGTTTCCAATGGGACGTGAATCGTCGCGTAAACATCGCCGACGCGTAAGTACGGACTGAAACGATAACAAGATTTCCGAATATTCGAAGGGTTTAAATATTACAGTAGTCCCCACTTAAGCGTTCGTCGGTCTATCTATCCCCACCAATCTTAGAATTGGGATTATACATCACTCTAGTGAAACTTTTCGGCACGATATTCACAAAATACTTGACTCTCTCTACTTGACCACTTGGCGCTGGCAACTGGTTCGCGCGGACCATAACGAGTGACCGAACCGTTGCACAATAATTCGTCGCTTTTCTTTTTTCGAACTCTTCCGGTACGACATAGAGAAGTAGTAAAATTTATTATTTGTTTCGCCTATTTTTGTTTTGCTTAAATGTACTTAAAATACCGAGGAAATATTACAATTTTGGAATAAAAGTAATTCGTTCGTAAGTAACCACGTGCGTGCCACGCAAGAGGTTAAGCGTTCGTTTTCGGTCACTGTGAACTACTACTAACTCTACATATAAGATAACACTGACGTGAATGTAAATATTGCCGAATCCTTTGACGATACTGCGCAGTTTTCATCCTCGAGACGAATTATCGTAAAATATCGCCTCAACCAGTAGATTTAGGATCAACGTGGTCTAATGCCTTTTTATTTGGAATTTAATATTCCTTCGACTTGTGATTATGGTGAAAATTATACGGTTCAATTAAAAGAAATAAAGATGAACATGGAAATTTCGAGAAATCTCTCACAATTGACACACCATATATTTTGCCTCCCTTAAAACCATATAACTTTTGTATCAAACAATTTTTCACTTGGTGTATAATTTAAAAGTTATTTCGAGTGTGCAGGTCACATGTCTCGAAACATGTAATAATTTATCTGAATTCACTTTATTTATTTCGACTATTGCTAGAAATGATGATATACGTTTAATATCTTTTAATGTTTCGTTATGTATCACAACGTATTATTAATACATTGTGTCGTCAATACAATATTGAAGTAAGAAGTGAAAATCCAACTCGTATTATTATTCGTGACGTTGGCATAACTATTATAATACGAATCTATAATTTTAATGTTTCATTTTTCATTTGAAAAATCTTTCAAAATACAGTAAAATATATTGACAAATTGTAAGACTCGGCGTTAAGAGAAAGATAGAGTTGTACAAGAGAGTATCAGCGCAAACCTTTTCGTTGTTCTTACAAAATCTTTCCTCCTCAATTTACTTTTTATGATCAAGAAATATTTATGAAATGTTATATTTAAAATAGAAGTAAAAATATTTCATTCACACACTTCAGAGCATTTCATTTTCATGTACTATTTCATTTAAATCGCGCAATATAGCATATAGTATTTGAAATATTTTTCTTCTAAATTTTTCCCAACTTCGTGCTGAACGATCCAATCGAAAAGTCCTTGTAGGAAGCACTACGAGTGCCAAACATCAAATTACCTGACAATTCAAATTGATATATTTATATATTCATAGATATAAAAACAATATATTAAAAAAAAAAAAAAAACATTTCTGTTTTCCTATGGGAATGATCTAGGAACAAACAGTTCAACATTAACACTTGCAGCATTTGCAAACTTGGGCAAACTTTTTTTCCTTTTCATTCTGGAAAATCTCGTGTTTGCCACACACGGCGTTTTCTGCAAATAACTTTCAATTTACAACAGCAATTATTTTAAATCACAAGTTCCGCATTTAGAGCGGAACCATCGAAATCGGTCCAGCTGTTTCGGAATGATCTTCGTGATAATGTTTGTAATGTAGCATTTTCGAGAAGAAAAGTGTCTTCACATTTTAGAAATGAACGATACGATTTCGAAAGTAGAGGCTTTTAAATGATCTCAGGCTGATTGCCGTGCCACCTGCTTCCATCAGATTGCAACAGTTTATGATAATTTAGTGCTCGAATGTCAATTGCACTTTTTCATCTCTCCATCTCTCTCTCTCTCTCTCTCTCTCGTGCAGTTGCAAAATGTCTCGTTGAAACGAGCACGCGGATAAGGAAACTGTGAGACCGAGGTCAATTATCTCGGCGGGAAACAAAACGAAAGGCTTACGATTCCGACAGACAGACAACTGAGCAAATTAACACGCGGTATTATCAGTTCGTAATAATCTCGACAAGCGTGGCGAGGCTGGCTCCTTCCTTGAAACGAACGGCTTTCGAATAATTTCGTCCGTTTTTTTTTTTTTTTTTTTTTTTTTTTTTTAAAAAGAAAAAAAAAAAAAAACATGCAGTCGATGGGAAAGTGAGGACACTTTTTTCGAAGATTATCA
>NW_025110658.1:39770-52022 GCF_011392965.1 Frieseomelitta varia
TTTTTTTTTTTTTTTTTTTTTTTTTTTTTTTTTCACAATTCAGGAGCGAGAAATGTAACGCGCCGTTTTTGAATTTGTCCGTCGTATTTCTTTCGAAATTGAAATGAAAAATGAAAGAATGACAGGTGATGGTTTTGATAAAGCGCTGGGCAACTGATTGCGGACCATAACGAGTGACCGAACTGTATACAGTAATTCGTTGGTAACGATATCATTATATCGGATAGAAATTATTGAGAAGTAATAAATTTATTATTTACTTTGCCTGGGTTATAAATATTAAATATATAGTTACTATACTATAAATATGTAGTAATTATGTATGTAATATATAGTATAACTATTAAATATATATATATATATATATATTTATATTATATAAATATATAATACTAAAAAATCTATATAAATATATTATACTCAGTTTTACTACTAAATATATAGTAAAACTGAGAAAATAATACAGCGCAAGAGGTTAAAACACTGAAAAATTATAAATTACAATTAGGCATTATAATTTTCGATACAAATTATAATCAGGTACCACGATTTCGAATATAAATTATAATTATTAAAATTATAGAATTATCAATTATTTTAATAAAGTCAAAATATTTTTCAATGCCATTAATAACATTATTGAATGTCTTTTAAATCCAGTTTGCAGAATAACGAGTTTTGGATTCGATGTTGCACACACACACACACAAAAAGAAAGATTCAAAGAAAGAAGGAAAAAGGAAAATCGATTTTTCTCCATTTGAAAAAGACTGTGTGAAAATTTCGTGAACGTGTCATTCACCTTGAACCAGTCGTCCTTTTCTCGAATCTCGAAAATCAATCGACGAGAATTCGCTCGTTGCAGTACAGAACGATTTAAAGAGAGAGAAAAATATTAGCTCGGGCGATTGGCTTTTCAACTATTCAACACATCGTGGCGCATCGGCGTTGATCGCAATCGTTGCTTAATCGTCGCTGTGAAAGCTACAGCTATATATACCCGGGAAACCAACACGGGGAATGATTAAATTGTAAACCAGATTTTCCGCTGCTAACTGAATTAAGGCGAGAGCGCAACGGTGCTTATAGCAACCCGGTAATGCAATTTCTAAATTTAAAATCGGACACGTTACGGATGCAAAATCAATACTGAAACTTGTATTTTATGACAACGCCAGATGTAATTCCCGTGTGTAATTTCGCGTTTCCGGCTTGCCAGGGAGACCGTGGAAGCTACAATAATTCAAAATATTCCAGCGGGGGTCGTCATAATGACGCGACGATTGCGGTTGAAACCGTGCACGTATGGGAAAAGCCGGCATTACGAATCAGTTCAAGCTGTGAAATTGAATTGTTGTTTATAAAAAAATCGCACAGAGGCGGCTAACTGTGAAATCATGTGGTACTCTAACGTGACATAATGCGATCTTACGTTGGCCGCGTTTGAATAATTTATCACTATATGATTTTACATTTATAATACTATGCATTATATTGCTGTGCATATTATAATACACACCGCGGTAGTACTAAGTGTGTACGATTTCACAACTATGGAATTAAATTGTAGATGATTAAATAAATTATAGGAATTGATATATATTTATTAATATATTATAATATTTATTTAATTATATATTATAATATATATTTAATATTATTTAATTATATATTATAATATATATTTATCAATATATAATTATAAGAATAATAATTGAATTGTGATCACAAGCAATGAGATAAAATAATATAACTAAGGTTATATTATATCATGTTATAATATTATAATGATAACATTTGTAAACAATTTAAGTTCACAATTATTATGTAATAATATATGACATACTATGATCTTGTATTAGTTGCTGCAAACAATTTATTTTCACAATCGTGAAATCATGCAGTATTATATAGTATTGTATGTGTACATGGTATTGCTGCAGAAATTGAGAAAATAAATGTTCGCTTTGTGAAGAAAACAATTAAACAAAATCAAGGATTTTTACGAGAGCAGCAAACGAGAATGAAGTGACGCATGTCCCTTAAACGGAGCTCCAAATCTGTATTCCGTTTCCAAGGGATTGATTTCAAATCATAAATCACATCAATGCGATCATGTGATGCAATAATTTCACATGTAAGCATTAAGAAAAAAAAAAAAATATATATATATATGTACATATGGCATATACGTATAAATATGAATATTAAAAGCATCTCAAAATTGATGTATATATAACTCATTATATATATATAAATTAAATTTATATATATATATATAATTTTTAATATAAATTAACTCATTAATTTTATTTAAAAAAAAAAACTAGATATTAATAAATACGACAAACATTTAATTTCTAAATGTATATTTATCTTTTTATTTAAAAAAAAATATATATATACATATTTAGATCATTTACTTCCGAGATAATTAAAATTATTAAAATTAATTAATTAACCTTGATACAAAAGGTACAAAATAAATTTTGCTTATTTTTTTTTTAAAATATATAGTGTACAATATTACTACTTACTATATAGTATATATTATATACACACACATAAACATAGTTATATATATATATATAAAACAACATATCACACATTATCAAAATCATCAAATTTGCTGTGAATACTGTCATGTATTAGATATGTGGCACATGCACAGTAATAGTTTTTTTATATAAATATTAAGCTGTTAATTCCCCCCCCCCCCTCCACCCCCTTACCGAATTTTTCCCCAGCGTGCTACATAAGCGGCGATGATCCCTTTAGTTCACATTCGAAAAACTCGACAATTTCTGGCCTCGTCGAAAGCAATTTTCGAGCCAGTTCGACGTTATCGTGGAAGGAAATTCCGTGGAAGGAATATTTCGAGGAGAATGGGAAGCGGTGATGGCCCGTTAGTGGCCGAGGAATCTTTTTATCCGGCATCTTGAATGACCGCCACCCTTAAATTTGCGCCATATAGGATCGGGCGTTATCGCGGGCGAAAGACTAGCCGCCTCGTGCTGCCGATTCAGACGTTTTCAACCGATTGCCGCATCTAAGCAGCGGCAGCAACGTTCCACGAGCTATAGAATTCCCTCCCTCGCCTCCTGGCAGCTCGCCTCATTTCTGCTTAATAATTCATAATGAATAATTCGCACGACAGATCGCCAGACGGCATGATAATAAACTCTTTCCCTCCCCGCGAGTTCCACGCGACATTACTGCCTACTCATTGTTGTTTGCTTATCCTTCGCTCTGCTTCGCATTCGCACATTCGTAGAAATCAATTTTTCCATCACCTGCGGTGACCGGGCTAACAACGATGGTTATTAATATGCAAGACAATGTCGAACTAACGAGAGAAGAACGACACGTCGCAATTTATTAAATTATAAACCGATTTTCATTTCTGCTAGCGGCGCGCGCCATCGTGCGCAAGTATTTGAACAGTTTTAAATTGGGAACAGTCATGAAACTACTAAAATACTAGTAAAGTTTTAAATTATAAATAGTAATGAAACTAATAAAATACTAATAAAGTTTCAAATTATAAATATGAAATTGTAAATAATTAAAATTGAATAATTTAATTAATAAAAAATAAATATAAAATTAATAAATATAAAATTAAATAATTTAAATTATAAGTAAAATACTACTAAAATACTAGTAAAGTTAAAAACTACTAAAATAGTAATAAAGTTAAAAACTACTAAAATACTAATAAAGTTTTAGGTTATAAATATTAATAAAACTACTAAAATACTAATAAAGTTTTAAATTATAAATACTAATAAAACTACTAAAATACTAACAAAGTTTTAAATTATAAATATAAAATTATAAATAATTAAAATTAAATAATTTAATTAATAAAAAATAAATATAAAATTAAATTATAAATAAAATACTACTAAAATGCTAGTAAAGTTAAAAACTACTAAAATACTAATAAAGTTAAAAACTACTAAAATACTAATAAAGTTAAAAACTACTAAAATACTAATAAAGTCAAAAACTACTAAAATACTAATAAAGTTTTAAATTATAAATAGTAATAAAACTACCGAAATACTAATAAAGTTTTAAATTATAAATAGTAATAAAACTACCGAAATACTAATAAAATTTTAAATTCTAAATAGTAATAAAACTACCGAAATACTAATAAAATTTTAAATTATAAATACTAATAAAGCTACCAAAATACTAATAAAGTTTTAAATTATAAATACTAATAAACGATAAATAAGGTATTTAATATACATAAGATACATAGTCTTTTGCCATTCTCGTTGCAATACAACCCTAACCACACGCAAGTGTAAATGTTTTAAGCGACTTCAACAACTTGACAACTTTAATTCAATTGGTATTGTAACAAGTGTTCAAAATAATTCGCCTGTATTCACTTGAACTTTTATCGTGTTACCTAAACCAATGTCTTACGGTTTTTCTGATAGATTGAAATCTCTTTAATCTCAAATTTCAACACGTTGAACTTTTGTACCTAGAATTTCATTCTGCACGTAAGAAAAGGCCTTCACAAGTTGAATAAGTTCTGTAAAGTTTTATTTTTAAAACGCCGGATTGTTTCTGACAGTATCTACTTTATATTAACCACAACTTGATAAAATAAAAGAATAATGAGATGAAGAATACAAAAAGGAACGATAAGATAATGTAACATACACATAATATCGTATATATTATTTATTATCACGAATTGTTACATATTTATTGTACAATTCATAACTGTACAATTATAACACATTCATTCGATAATTAGATAACGTAACATAAGTTGCAACTGAATTTTTATAATAAGACAGTTCCAACAGAAGAACATAAAAGAAATTCTTCATGAAACGAAACTGCACAAATCTATTTATCATTATTGTACGTGTACGTATATCATTATTTAATAGAAGAGTATAAAAGAAATCCTTTGTGAAACAAAAACCTAGCATAAATCTACTATTATTATTGTATTAATTACGATAATAAAATTTTAAATAATATAATATATAATTATAAAGTTTATTATTGCATATTATTAATATAATATAATATATAATATATAATATTAATATATAATAATATATAATATATAATATTAATATATAATAATATATAATATATAATGTTAATATATAATAATATATAATATATAATATTAATATATAATAATTGCATATTATTAATATAATATATAACATATAATAATTAATATAATATATAATCATAAAGTTTATTATTGCATATTATTGTCATAACATATATCGTACGAATATGTTATTTGCTATCATAAAATTGTTGCATATTCTTCAATATTCTGCAAACTATACAATACAAAATGAATCATAATTGAGTTTCAACAACGTAAAGAATGTTACCGCGAAACCGTAGCGAAACACTCTCCGAGAGAGAAACTCGTATGCAGTTCGGGTTCTTTCATTTATTATTTTTAACTTTAGACTCTTTGAGTGACCTTCGACTTTTTGCCAACTTTTATATATATATATATATAAAATCCCTACTTGCGTGCGTTTAATAACATTATCGCGGTTGTTTAAGCGCCGGTGAATCACTAGGCGTGTACACACAGTGCATTCAATTCACCGTTGATTATCGGTTTTAATAGTAAATAACGGACGGAGCGAATCAGTCAAGATATCTCGCACGATCCCCCGCGTAACCTATGGATCCTCTCCGGCTCCTTTTAAACGAAGTTAAACACGCCACGCCGGCGAGTCGTTGTCAATTAAATGTCATATTACAACATCAATGCAGCCGGACACAATACCATTAACGACCGACTGACCCTCGCGCGATTTACAATTAATTAATACCGTAGCGTTAGATGATTCCGTCTCTGACGGAACTTTAATTTTTGCACCTGTATCCCGTGGTGTGCTCGATGGTCCGATCTTTCGAATTCAAGGTCCAAACTATATATATTTCTAAAAAATATATTCTGAAATTTCATTCGGAATTCTTCCGGTTTCGAAAATTCACGGCTGCGTAATTTTAATTGATATCTTGAAGCACTAAACGGGGGTTTTTGACAGTTTGACAGAAGTATATGCTTTCGAGAATGTGTGTGCAAAAGGATTTGTTCGAGTTCGTAAAATTAGCAAAGTTATAGATGTTCAAAGGAAACGGTGTACTGCGACGTATATAAGTATGAATATCTTTGTACAACGGGTACAACAGAAACTTCAAATGTGTTTTTCTCAAGAAATATTTTATTATTATTATTGTATTATTATTATTTTATTAATATTTTATATTATATTGTATTATTATTATTTTATTAATATTTTATATTATACATTTTATATTATATTATTAATATTTTATTTTTTGTACTGCTCGATTTTTTCAAAAAATGCCCGTTTTTAAAAACGTGCTTTACCTAAGGCTATATAATTTCCACAACTTTAATTAATTTCGTAAAAAAAAAAAAATTGTAAATACTCTTTAATCATGAATAAATCTATGTGTGAAAAATGTATCATGGTTTCTTTAGAAAAAAAATCCCTTATACCTTAAAAAAAAAAAAGAAAAAAAATTGTAAAACGCAAAAATCAAAAGCACGCGTATCTATTTAAAAAAAAAAGGAAAGAAAAATCGACAAATCCGACTTCCTTAACTTCTGGAACTAACAATAAGTTACGCGTGCTGTATCGCAAAGAGAACGAATTTAATTCGAAAGGAATTTCGGGAACTCGAAAACCTGTCGGTGAATTAGAAAAGCTGGCCCCTCTGTTTTTTCCATCCGGTATTAATAGAATTGTTGAAACAACAAGTTAGATAAAAGTTCATTCATGAATCAGTGGTATCCAGTGTCGGCGGGGAAAGAAAATGTACGAAAGTAGAATGCGATCATCGGCCGAACAGATTTCTAGTTCGACACGCTTCCGGTTGCCGCGTGCTAAAATTAATTTCGTCGAAAGAAGAAAAAAAGACTGAAGATCGACGAAAAGAAGTAGACGAAGAATTTCGCGGCCGATCGGCAAACATTATGTGCGTATACGAAAATAGCGCGATGCCTTTTTTCTTTTTTTTTTTTTTTTTCCTTTACATTTATACACGCGAAATCTTTCACCCCGTTATTTATTCGTTTTATATCTCTGTTCATCAATCGTTTATTCCTGGCCTCTCTTGGATTTATTAATTTCTTTTAATTATTAAGAATTTACTCTCAATTCCTCTGCACCTATTTATTGATCTCTCTTCGCCGTCAGTTCATCTTAATTTTTAACAAAGATTATTCTTCATTTTTAAACTCACCTTTATTTTTATTCGCCGACTCGTCCCAATTATCAATCATTTATTTCTTACTTATTAATACTGTCTGTATTATTATTCTTACTACTCTTATATAATGTTAGGTGTTACATCTTCTTACGATTGTAACAGCCGATTGTTTACGTTTCGAATTATTATAGCAACCTTTACATTTTCACACTTCTTTTCATCGTTTGTTAATATCAATATATTCTCAATGTATCACTGCTGCTTATTATTAATAATTCATTCTTTTATCTTTCATTCTTATTTAGATGTTGATTATTGATTTCTGCGAGTACGCGATCATAATTTTCCCTTAATTTAATTTGCTCGCGAGGCAAATTATTAGGAGGTTCTCGTCGCCTCGCTCGACAATTTCACGAATATAATCGTCTACTGCGAGAGAGGTGTGTTCGTCTATTCCGAAACACTCGAGGACCGATTTAACATTCTCTCTGCAACGGTAATGCGCTAGTAAAACTTGTATTCTTTTTCAAGTGATGATTCGATGTTCTCGAAATGCGCGGATAAACCTGGAGCGAATAGTATAAATAGTACAGAGCGAAATTGTATAAAAGAGTGGAGAGACATAAATGCAAATTAGCGCGGCTGAATGGAGAGGAAAACCTCGCGTGAAAATTAGGGATACAACGTGATCGAATTAACGTGTTCTTCTTCTTTATCAACATTTCGAACACACTCACGATATGGACTTTTTTAGCTGCTCGTCACATCTTGCTTTTCAAGTAACATTTCGGATTCGTGTAATTTTAGATACTCTGAGCCTTTATCTTCATCGCTTTAAAATTAGCATTTCCACGAAAGTAAAATAGATTTTAAAATTTCATTCTAGAGAATGTTTGCGCGCATGCAGATCGTAATGAAGAAAAAAAAAAAGAAAAAAAGGAGGAATAAAATAAATCGAGAATCAATAATGATTGATGTAAAATAAATAAAGAAATTAAGTTAATTAGTACAGTCAATTATACTGCAGCTATTCAATTTATTCATTGGGCAGATTGACTCAAAATTATTTTCAATAAGACTAGTTTTTGATAAACAGGTGAATGTATTTATTTTGCCCAATTCCTTATATTTATATTTTATAATTAAATATAATGTACGTAATAAATTAAACTTATTAACTAATTCAATCATTATATCTTATTTTAAAAAATTTAGAACAAATTTTTGTTTAATAATTTTATATATATATATATATATATATTTAAATATTTAAATTTAATTTTTAAATACTAAATAATAAATTATAAAATTTTTTTCAATAATTAATTAATGTTAAAATTATAATTTTGAAAAATATTTTTATCATATAACATAATAAATTTACAGTTTATCCCATAAATTTTTTTATATAAAAAAAATTAATAAAATAATAATATTTAATTAACTTATTTTTATATATAAATTAAATTTGTGTTCTGGAATAATTTTGATTCAAACTGACGTAAATTATCTACGATGTCCACAATGTCAATGTATTGTGAATTTCATTGAAAGAAGATGAGGATCGCTAAAATCGTAATAGAATTCTAGTCGAATCGTTGAAAACCAACGAGCGTACAGAAAAATTGATACACGAATGACACGCAGGTGTCGGGAATGTGTAAAATCGTACGATAATAATGGTAATTCAGCTGAAAAAGATAGATAAGGGGCATGCGAAATACATTGCCTACACGACGAAAACTGGATATCGGTACTTAAAAAAACCAACGTCAAACCGTTTGCTATTATTTAACACTTTCGCTATTACAAGTGACCGATTACTATCCTTTGTCACGTGCGCGTCATCAGAGATAATATCAATCAGATCTCTTTTGATTTCTATCTTTAGTTTGTAATCGCTCTCTTTTTTTTTTTTTTTTTTAATAAGATTCGTTTCTTAGAGATTTAACCCATGATCATATTTGTAATCGTTAATTTTATATTAATTTTTAAATAAATGAAACAGCGAGAAGGATATTCATTGCAAGTTGAATTTAATGTGTGGTCAGTGGCGATATTTAATTATTTGATAATTGAGAAAGCTTGATCTAGCATTAACCTTGACCAAAACTGTCCTTATTAAGCAAAATATTCCATCTACCATTCTCGAAGCCTGGAAGAAAATTGAAATTTGATTATTTTGCAACGGGGGTAGGAGGACAAATATTTCTGTTTTATGAATAAATCAATAGCGAGATGTTCTCGTCTCTCTTCGCAAAATTCGAAATATTTAGCTATTATTCCGTAACAGTCTGTGGTAATATAAATTTACTTCGAACATTTCAACGTATCTTGAAAAATGAAGGAATTCTAGATAAGAAATTTAAACGTCGAAAGTATGGATTTATGGTAAGTATAGGCAGAGCGTGTAGCACTGTTGTCAAACAGTAAAATTATTACGGACAATACTGAAGGATAAGGTACTTCGAGAACCATTACATTTAGTTATTAAACGCAGTTAATATTAAAAAAACCTGAAACTAAAATTAAAACCGAATCAATTTATCGAATTAACAGCGAAATTTATTATAAAATTCTTATAAATCATTTTCCCTTTCAAGTTTCTCAAACTTTCGCTCTATGAATACTGCTCAAATAATTTATTCGCATTAAAGAAAATCAGAGAATGTTCGTCTTTCGTTTTTTTTTTAAATAAAATTCTACCAAAAGAAAAGCAAAAAAAAAAAAAGGAATTTATCTATTATTTCCACTAGGAAAGATATATTGAAAAAAGAGGAAGGAGAGGAGCAAGTTTCCCTGAGCTGGCATTCTTTCGCCTTGGCGCGGAACACAATTGTTAAACGTGAAGCTTCGTGAAATTCGATTACGAGAACGAAATCTGACCGAGCGATCATCGACTGGCGAATCGTTTGAATATTTCTGCCCGTTGAATTTTCATTCCTGTTCGCCGGTTGTTTCACTTCTTTCTTGCATAAGAATCGCCAAGCGCAAACTTTCCCATATTCTACTTTATGACGAAGGTCACGCGTTAGATACAGCAATGTGATCATACAAGCGGCACGGAAGCGACCGCAATCTTTAATGTCACTACTTCCGGAACTGCGTGCACAGGCATGCTAACAATATCCAACTTTTAATTATCGTCTTGCGAGAAATTGTTTTTTTTTTTTTTTTTTTTTTTTTTTTTTTTTGACACTTGCGCGGAAGAACACCCTATAACATGCTACGTTGCGCGATTATAACGTCGCACGATTAAATCAATTTTTAAAGCGAACTTCACCTAAACATGTATAATGAGAAAGGGAAAGAAATATTTATTTTTTGAATAATTTTTTTTTTTTTTTTTTTTTTTTTTTTTTTTGCGTCCGACGATTATCACCCATTCGTTGCAAGAGAAACGTGAGTTTAATATATTTAATTGTAGTTTTTAATGCAATTTGATATAATTACTGCGTGACTCTTGGTTGTGCTGTTATCAGAAAAAAATGTTGAAATGATTTTCTTCTGATAATTATCGTCATTCGTTGGAAAAAAAAATAACGTAATTCAATGTACTTAATTGAAATAACGATTGAATAAACCTAATCTAAATATATATGCGATCCTTGGTTGCTTCGTTTTCAGAAAAAAAAAAAAGGTAAAAACAAGTTTTTCTATCTGGTCGCCGTATGAAGAGAAAAAAAATGAATTTAATGTAACTAGTTCATCTTATTAGCAATTTAATTTCAAGTGGAAAATGAAAATGCTAAATAACTATTTAGTTGTGTAACTTAATCGCGCAACCATAAAATCATTCGATTTGTAGATCGTTTTTTTTTACAGAAGAAAATATTCTTTTAGACGCAAATATCTACGCAAACATTGCTAAGTTGGGGACCATCTTATTTGAATATCACCAAAGTGACAAAACAATTGAACACAATTAAAGTTAGAAAGATCAAAGAAGCATTTGATCAAATATACATATAATGTAAATGATATTTATATTATATTATAATAATAATATATATATAATTTTATATGTATAAAACATACATATAATGTAAATGATATTTATATTATATTATAATATATATATATATATATATATATATATATATATATAATTTTATATGTATAAAATATACATATAATATAAATAATATTTATATTATATTATAATAATAATATATAATTATATATTATATATAATAACATATAATTAATATATATAATATATATAACAACAAATATAAATTACATTTTATATATATATAATATTATTAATTAACAAATGTAAAGTAACATTTTTTTAATTTTCAACCGAATAATATTTGCCGCGCGCCTTAATTCTTCCAGAAATATTTTTACGAAATACAATTTCCCCGTGTTCAGAGTGAAAATCAAATGGTAAAAGATTGACGAAGGTTTCGAATGCTAATCGTTTCCTAACGATGTACAAACTTCAGAAAAATTTTCGTTTTTAGTATTGCTCTAACAGAGGTGCACTTTCTACGAGTGTAGCATTACTCGAATAAGTTACAATACTTGCTTGATGAAAGAGTGTTGGAGAAATTTGAGATAAAGAGCCGTGATAAAATATTCGATATGATCAGAAATCCATTAAATATGCAGCTACGTGGCGAAAGTTGTTGATTTAAATTCATTAAAAATCAAATGGCTAATATACATATAAAATTATATATATATTATTATTATAATATAATATAAATATCATTTACATTATATGTATATTTTATACATATAAAATTATATATATATTATTATTATTATAATATAATATAAATATCATTTACATTATATGTATATTTTATACATATAAAATTATATATATATTATTATTATTATAATATAATATAAATATCATTTACATTATATGTATATTTTATACATATAAAATTATATATATATTATTATTATTATAATATAATATAAATATCATTTACATTATATGTATATTTTATACATATAAAATTATATATATATTATTAT
>NW_025110659.1:0-45335 GCF_011392965.1 Frieseomelitta varia
CAAAGCCCCGGATAACGAGCGTAGCGTACTCCTGCTTGTATCGAAATTTATAAAAAAAAAAAAAAAAAAAAAAAAATTAAAAAAGAACACTCGTGACTGATCGACTGGAAAGGCATGAAACTGAAAGGGTAAAAATACGTTCGCGTACGCTTGACTCCGATCGGTTTTAAGTACGTTCAGTAGGACGGCGCTCCTTTTTCAAACTCGCGATCCTGTTAGTTAGCTTTTCCCTTGTTTTTTTTTTTTTTTTTTACCCTTTCAACGTTCACGAGAAACAGACGATCGAATTGAAATTTACGTATCACTCTTTCGATTTCACGCTTGAAACTTCCAAATGCTCCGTTTTTTTTTTCTTTTTGTTTCGCTGTCGCTAAGTGTCTAACGAAATGTTTCTTGTGGGAGATTATATCCTTTTAAGTTCATTTTTGTACGAAGTTTAACAGTATTAACGCTATCTGTAGGTAGCAGCGGATACGTGCTAAATCACACTCACCGTACTTTAGTTAACAAATTTTAACTAATTTTATTTTACGCCTACACTGCCTATCGTTAATCTACATAAGTACACGATTATATATGTATGAAATCACCACACCGACTGTACATAAAATATATCGAGAACTATTTTGCTACGAAGCTGCGTACACTTTCAAAACATCAGAGTGTTTCAGTTGATCGCATATCATTTGACGAGCTTCGTATGATCTTGAAACGGTTATTGAAATTGTTAATGGTATACGGAGGGATATAAGAGCGATCGTAATTATTAAGCAGTTCGATTTCGGTTTCATGCCTTCCGTGAATTTATCACGCAAAAGCTTATACGTCGCAGAGATCATTCAAATTACATTTTACATAACATATCGAAACACACAAAGAGAAGAGAAATTACAAATTTTCCTCCGTAGATTCTAACGTCTACCGTGAAAATTGAATAGGACGTAGATCAACAAAAATTATACATATGTATTCGACACAGATGATCCGTGTTCTGCCCAAAACACGAAGATTCGGGAGACTTTCTCAAATTGTATCTTATCGTCTATGAAAGGACCCGTTCATTTCGGAGTAAAACTTTTTTATTCTTGGAACACGCGTGTTTAAACGATGATAATTATTAGAAGCGTAACAAAAAGAAAAAAGAGAGAACCAAAGTATGCTTGTAATTGAATATACATCAATATAGGTTTGATTTTAAAGCAATAAAAAAAAAAAAAAAAAAAAAAAAAAAGAACGAACTTTTACCGTCTCTGTTTAACTTTACAAAGAATAAAAACGAAAAAAAAAAGAACAAAGACAGGAACGTTTCCTTGGAACGAATCGTTGCCTGCTAGATGCGAATGCAACTGAATTTAAGCCAGAGAAAAAGAAAAAGAATGTAAAAAAAAAACTATACGTGACATAATTATACAGTACTGTGCACTTACTTTGTGAAGAACTTTGTCGAGAGCTTATTTAATATGTTTATTCCACGAAGTTACGAGAAGAAGAGCGTTGCGAGACGTGATATGTTCAAATCCTCGTGGATGTTTCTGAAAATGCACCCAAGCAGTGAAGAGATACTTAACGTGAAAATACGCGCGCGATGGCGAAGGAGAAAAGGAACTTGTCAGCGCTGCCGATTAAACGAGCAAGTAAGATTGTCTTGATGTGTTGCCAGTATATCAGATGTTTTGTTACAAATATGCAACATTCGTTTTACTTGATGAGACTTTCGTTGGGAATTGAGAAGCTTGCATTGCTTGTTTACTTGCACGTTAATGCAATTAATAAAGAGATTGTATTTTAATCTCAAGTTCTTTATTAAATAGAAATTAAACAAAATTTCCTGACGATGCATGTTATAATGAGATGTAGATATTAAGATAATAAAATCATTGACGAAGTTTCCAAAAAAGAAAAATATATATATATATTGTCATGGAAAACTGCGTCTTTCTCTTCGTTTCTGATTGTTTATAAATTGTATATTATCAGTAAATTAGTATTATTTATAGGTATATAAAAAGCTTGTTACTTGAGAAACATGTATCGTCATAAGTATATTAGAAAAGACAAGAATAAGTGTACCGTTTAATTGACAAAGGCAAGAATAATACTGCTCGCGGTAATGTCATTATATACCATTAGATGATCATTAATTGATGAAGAAAATAAAGAAGGGAGAGATCAAACACTTTTACGTATGTTTTTCTTTTACGATATAAAATTCGGGAAGTACTTCACTAAACGAATTTGTAACAAAACACGATCGACTAACTAGAGAGAATTATTAAACAACATTGAGAATTTGTTTAATCGGCTAGTCAGCATAGGTGTTTTTCTTCTTGCAGGATTATATTAAGAGGCAATGTAATCGACAGACTATCACTTGCTACGTGTGAAGACGGCGAGTACTAACTTTATCGTTTGAAGGTCCGAACTTCTCTACTAGTCTGGCCAACGATTGCGTACCACTGCCGAGCCATACCGATGTACCGTGTTAGCGTACCGTGAGTGCCCGTACACGTTGTATCCATTAATTAATGGCCAAGCACATCCGACGACGAAACGTTCGATGTACTTAGAGCGAAAGTGAGAGCGCGAGCGAGCGAGCGAGAAAGAGAAAGAGAGAGAGAGAGAGATTGCAAGTTATAGAAAAAAAGTGTATTGCGATTTATGTAAAAAAAGGAAAAAAAAAAACTAGCAAAGAAACGTTATGTCGCTAGCTTCTTCACACCTGTATGTATTTTATGCTGTTATTGGCCGTCGGATGTCTTGAAGTAATACGCTTAAATGGAGATGAGAACTAAACTTATTAACTTTGTGGATTTCCTCTCTCGTTATTATCTGTATCTTCCCACTGGATATGCACCGAGAGTATTGTTCCTTTTATAAGCTTGCAAGTGCAAGTAAACGTCGAACGAACAATCAGACGTTACGTTTGTGAAAGAGTGAGAATTGCGAATACAAATGTTACGACAGAAGGAGAGAATGACCGCGGAAATGCGGAATCGCAAAAGAAAGCGGGAGAAAAGGATGACAGAGTGTGAAAGAGGTAGTGACTAGAGTGACAGAAGGATAAAGAGAAGAGTTAGAAGAGATCCCGTTGTCCTTCAGTGTGCATGCCTTTACGTGGAAAGAGAACGAATCTTCGTGTTACTCGAATGCTTAACGAGCTAATGTCTCTTATGTTTTCTTTTTTTTGTTAACAGTATCATTTGTAAGCATGATCTCTTGATGGAACATATACGACACAAACATACACCCAAAACATGTGCACATTACACATACACATACCAAATTTCGCGATTAGGGTATAATATTAGTGATGAATTCCAAAACAGAACAGAGTGTCTCGGTGAAAGAAGAAGACAGGAAGGAGGGAGCACGCGCAAGAGAATGAAAGTGAGAATGCGTGAAACAAAAAAAGAAAGAAAGAAAAAAAGAAATGCGCGAGTGAATCTTGTAAAAACGAGAGCCTCCGTATTTATATCGCTATCCTGCCACATATCGTGGGCGTGATTATGCTGCAACTATGTTGCAATTTAGCTTGTAGTTTTTTTTAGTCGATTTTTCATGCGTCACCAGTTTTTAAATACAACACGACTGACTGCTGGTTAAGTATGGTTGTGAGCGATTAAGAAAATGTTTCCCTGTCACACCCAGAATATGTGTCCCGTTTTTGGAAGATATATATATATATATTTTTTTTCTCTTCTTTATTCATTTTCGTACTTTGTCTAGAAAGGATTGTTATGCTCGTCCTAATGATGAATCCAGTCGTCCGTTATTAGCGACAGAACAATGATTGAGTTTGAAAGCGATTATTTGTATATTTGTAAGTCGGTACGAATAGATCGGACCAAGATCAATGTATGTATGTGTCTTTCATTTCCTCGCTTTTAACGAGTCACTATAACTCGCGACTTATTCATTTTTCAATTATGAGAACGACACACGTTCATGTTTTATAGCGAGACTTGAACCGATCACAAAGCAATGCGTGAAAGATACGTGGTTTCCGTTGCGTTCCTTTTTTTTCCCCGATCGTTTGTTTTGTAATTACTACAAAGCGAAATTTATTATATTTAATTATGTACTGACAAATTTATTCAATATTTTCTTTTTTTATATCTATTATGTAATATTTGTTTCTTTCAATTGTTTCTTTAACCCTGATTGTTTTCTGTGTGCATTCTCATGCATGGAATTGGGATTTTCCTTAATGTCCCACTGTATATGTATTTTCACTTCTATTGTGTAAAGCAATGGTTAAAAATTGTAGATTTATCATTATTAAATTTTCATTTGTTTTTAAAATGTTTATCTTGGAATGTGTCAGTAACGTTTTATTAAAAAAAAAAAAAAAAAAAAAAAAAACGCATTCGATTATAAATATACGTTAATCATTGTGTCGCGTTTCCGTAGTGAATTTTTCATACGTTTTATTTTGTGAACGTAAGCTAGATAATATGCGGTTAATGTGCGTTTTTAATTATTATTCAAGCTTTTTAAGCATGTGTAAGCTAAAGCATTTTGTAGCTTGTGTTCGACGATTATTTGCCATTTATATGGAATTGGCAGCTCATGTGCATTATGATAGTATGCCCATGTAACGAGTGTGATTGATAACGTTAGAAATTTTGAGAAGTTTATCGATATAGTGAGGAGGAGACGTTATGCTTATGACGAAAGAGAAAGCAAAAAATCAGACGTCGATTAATTTTTGTAAATAGAAATTATTAAAATGAATATAGAAGTACGCACACGGAAACACGAGAAGCTAAAATGTGTGAAATGTCGGAGATATCGGGACATATATCAGCTTCAAATTATATATACGTATACATGTATGCATAAACAATATCAATAATGGCGATTAATAAGCTGTATTATTACTACAGTAATTACCACTATCTCGCAACGGCAGTGATTGACTAATTTTATTACCACGTAATCTTAAACGATGCCAGTGAGAAGTGGATGTGTTCTTTGTGACAAAATCGGACGAGAGAAGTAGTGTGAAAATCGCTAATGAATTGTTTCATTCGCTAATTTATAGAGACAATTTAAAGGTGTCGAAGATGCTTTTCGAAGATATTTTGTCTATTTCGTACATGTCTACAAACACAAAGACGAAGATGTCTAAAGATTTTGAGCGAGGATACTCTATTATATTGATGGAACGACATTGTTCATTTTTAACGTGCTTTTGTTATTAGTGGATTCGTTTTCTTTCCACTTACGAAACTAATAATCTATTAAAGACAAAAAAAAAAAAAAGAAGATTAATGTACATAGAAATTAAATTGTTTGAGTACTATTCCGATGAATTCTGTGTTTACGCCAGCAAGCGTAAGAATACAAGGGGTGGAGAGCGGTTTGCATCCTAATGGTGAAGAAACACGAGACTGAAAGACACACCGGACCATAAAAATTTAACGCGTTAAATTCACGTAATATATAAATGACATGATTTCATTAGTTTCGTCAACAAATGTGCACCTCTCTCCCCTATATAATACATTTCTATTGTACTTGTAAGCTGTGATTGAAATCCTATCTTTTAATTCGTAATCACTAGCTTACGAATTGTTATTTATCGACTAACATATATATATATATATTATATATATATATATGTATATATACATAAAACCGTCTGATAAAATCGCTTTAATAGAATTTGAAAGACATTCAAATTGCGCGAAAATTTTTTCCTGTAAATAAGCGTTGTGCCTGCGCACTTAGTCAAACAAAAATGTTCTTACTGAATTTCTTGTATGTTTTCATTTTGATGGTATGCAATTTGACTATTTGATTATACGTTTCGAGCTTCTTTTGTTCTCTTTTTCAACGCATATCATAAAAAGAGAATTTGTTTCCAAAGCTTCAAGTTATACTAATATGCGGTAAATAGAGAGAATACAAAAGACCTAATTTTTAAGTTTCTTTTATTTTGTTTTAAGCATTTTCATTTCATACAGATTTCTTCTATAGGAAAAAAGGAAAAAGAAATAATATACAACGTGCTTTAAAGATTTCCTATTCTTTCCAATCATTTCAATATTCGTGGATAAAAACCCGGACAAGATTTTTATTGTCAAACATTAAAAGGAAGTATTAATATTTTAGATTGTTGTTATTATCAGTTTGGTATAAAATATTTTGAAAAATTTGTATTCAATAATAGTAAAAATGTTCTTATTTAAAAAATACTGTAGTATGTTTTATTTGAAATCTATATAAAAATTGTTGCATTAAAAATATAGTACAAGTACGAAAGTACAAAAACAATAAATAATATAAAATGTTACTTAAATATCATTCATTTGAGTATTTAGCTTTTATCTTCTTCGTTTTCTGAATTATTTTGAGATATTTTTGAAATTGTTTCAATATTAATTAACTCTCTATGTTCTTCTAGCATTTTTACCAAAAATGGTTTTTTAAATAACATATGATTAGAAGCGGCAATAAAATTTACAATTAGTTTTTTCATTAGATTAATACTTCTTATAGTTTTATTTGTTTTTTCTTTATTTCTAAAAATATTTATTAAAATTTGAATAAACATTTCATTAACGTTATCATTAGGCACATATATACTTACTTTACTAATTCAGGATTTATTTCTTGTAGCTTTTTGTTACATATTTCCTCCTGCTCCTTTAAAAAACTTTTATACTCGAATAATGCATTACGGCACTGAATTTTTAATTGCAGTTGCACTTTTAACGCATCTTCTATTTCATTTTGTAATAACAAAATATTATCATTCAAAGTAAAAAGCTTACTCATATAAGCATAAATTTTTCTGAAAATATATTCAAATAATTATTTTAAGTGTTAAAGCTTAAATCTTTAAATTCTTTATACCTTAGCATATCATTGTCACTTTCTTTGCCTTCTAAAATAGCTTGAATGGTATAAGAATGAAGACATAGTTTAACCACTGCATTATTTATATGAGAATTTGCTGTTGCTTCATGTAAATCTGTTACTGTGTCTTTTATATTTCCCTCTGGTTCTTCATTCGTTGCATCTGAAATTGAGATAGAACATAACGTTGACACTATCGAAACTTGTTTTACATACAATAGGCTTTATGACATACAGAAGTCATACTGTGATTTAAGTGTTAATAATTTTGCATTTTGACGTTTCAACGATTCTCGTGTAGTTCTAATTTTTTCTTCAATTGGTTTAAAATCTTCTATGGAGATAGCCCCAATTGGAAACTCGGAGACACTTTTATTTAAACATGAAATAGCATTTTTCAGATCTTCAAATTCAGACATTTTGTAACATATATAAAAAACAAATTAACATATTAAGTTTACAAAGAACATTTCTTCTTTTAAATTGTAATTGAATCATAGTATAGGTTATAATCAAAACTTTCTGTTTACAGCCATGAATAACATTAAACTACGATTACAACCAATATCAAAAAGTTCCTAGATTCATATGGCTGGTGAGTTTTACAGTAAGTTTGTAACAATATAACAAGCAGTTACATTTATTAAAGAATATTTTTACATTACTAAAAAGCTTAAGGCCCAATTAGAAAGACACAGTTATTAATATTCACGAATTAATTTTGATAATTAATTTTTCTTGCAAATGAAAATTTGGCCACAAACATTAGCGCCACATCGTGACAAAAGAGTGGAACTAATGAACTCTGTCTTTGTCGCATATTATTATCTTCCTTGTCTACGAGCGATGCTGCAGCTTTCCAAGCAGTTTTCGATTTGAACTGAAAGAATAAACGAGAAAAATCCGATAGATGGCAGTATCACATTGTTCGTAAACGAAGAACGGAATAACGTGAGATAAGGATAGATATATGTTGCGCGAGAAAGAAGGAGAACAACAATGTGCAACAAGGATAGATATAGCAATTAGTTTACCATTTCACCGCTACATGGTGCTGACGTTTCAGTGTCTACAAATTTTATTTGTTAAAATAATTAATTCTAATTGTCAAAATTAACTAATTAAATCCACAACTTTCCTTTCTCTATTCCATTTGTTCTATGTAAGACATGAATAAAAATTTTATAAGATAGATCGGATCTTCCGTTAAAGTAACCTTTCGATACAATAAAATTATATCAAAGCGAAATATAACGAAATTGAGAATACATTATAATAAATTGATATAACAAAATCGTATTAGCGCGCGCAGACGTGTATAAATGTATATCAGCGGTTAGAACTATGCCCTCGTCTTTTCATAAATTATTTGAATCGCATTCGTTCGCGCTCGAGCCTCCCCACTCCATCAAATTAGTTCGCGACGCGTACCTGTTGCGCAGGGGGTTAGTCAAGTGTTTGAAATCGTAGTGTTAAGACGTGTGATTCTACGTGACATTTATTAACTGCGTAATACTTTCATCGCCATCGTTTTGTCATTCACATCGTTTCATCATTATGCTGTTATTAATTTCGTTTGATTAAGGTACATTTCTACTGTGTAATTTATTTGAATGTTATAATTTTTGTAATTGTGGTATTTTCTTTTTCTTAACGGCCATTTTGGTTGTTACGTTTAACGGTAGCCCGAACTACGAGTTTTCAAAATAGCATTTGATCTTGATTATTGTTTCATTTACAAATGTATTTTATATGGATTGTTGCTTGATTGAGAGGGAAATGTCGAAGCCGCGAAATTCAAAAGGACATTGACGGTTTTACACGGAGATACGGTAAGTCTTTGCGTTATTATAGATTTAAATGTGTTCTGCGCATCGCGTCTTTCCTGTATTGCGCAGTTTCCTTCAACCGACGGGAAAAGCTTATCATATTCGAGTCACTACAAAGTAAACTTGCAACTTTAATAATGAACGCTTTACCTCGCGGTGTAAATACACATGCACACCTTATCTGGAATAAAATTTCGTCGTAACATTGAATGTGATTATAGATTTCCTTATTATATGCAATAGATTATATTTTCGAATTGTTTGGCTGTCAAGTGTTATGACATTCATTCAATAGAGAGCGCCTCGAATATTTCAAAGCTCTTAGATATATTCCTGGGGGCTGCATATTAGAGATTGTGAAAATCAAAAATATATTATCAAATCTATTTTATTATTCTGATTCGAAACACATTATTACTAATATTATTTATTTATGAATAAACGGTAAGGTATTTCAAAGAGAATTTAGTTTGCTACACGTTCAATGGAAGTTACCATGTTTTATACAGAAATTGATATGCATGCTAATATAGGTTAACGTATGAACGTGCAATCGTTATTTGAAAATTTGAAAGACCGTAATGTATTTTGAAAACAAATTTATTTGTTAGAAAATTTAGCCCAAACTATCATCCAAATTCATCGTTGCAGTTTAAAAATAATTGTCATGATGGATTCGATAAATTAGTAAGATTTGAGATTTTGTAATAAATGATTTCTAAATCGGGAAAGTACTAAATAAATCTTTGTGCAATCAATTGATTATTATAAAATTGCTGATTTTATTGTAAATTATGCTATGAAATTATTATAAAGTTTTATACTGTTATTATTATCATTGAAATGTGAAAATACATTTGAGAAAATGGGTTATCGAAAGTAGTAAACCATGTAAACGTCAATAATTTTGGAAAATTTAAGAGCTGGTGTACAGTGACATCTATTCTCCTTATATTTTCAGTTGTGCGAAACCTCGCTTCACGAGAGCTCTCTTGCTTTCTCAAGAAATAACGTTCCCTCGAATTTACGTTCTCTCCCATTTCCGTCTTCTCCAGCGTCACATGCACTGCTGCCGTGCACTGGAGCGAAACGTTTCGGTACTCGTGAAATGCCGGGGATCGAAGAAGTTGTAGACATTTTTGTACAATATGTATCCTGCCATACTAGCGGCCGAGGTAATTGAAAAACGTTAAATATATTATTAACGTGTAGTCTCTACACGCTCATGCGCACTCGGACACTTTGATCGATTTGTTGCGATAGCGTATGAATTTTAACCTTTCCAATCATACTTTTTTGTGGAATTATCATTTCACGCATCTGGCATGACAATCAAATACTCTATTTGCGAGCGCGTTTGTGTAAAATTCCTATCGACGAACAGAGCATTGGCTCTTTGTTTTAAACTATCGTTTTGCATCACAGCGATTCTGATATAACCGTTCTATAGAATTTCGCGAAAGCGAGCGCGAACGCGCGCGTGTATTACTCGTTTCTGGAATAACCCTTCCGATGTGAAAGCGGAAGTTCGTCTTAACTTCCGCCCGCTACGAAACTGTATCCTTTGAATTGATTCAAAAGCTCGATTAGCACTTTGATTGCTGTTGGCGGACATATGTGCATCTCACAATGTACAAGACGCCCGGCCCTTTTGCCCATTCAAAACACGCGTGTACATACATATCTATTCAGCAAATTGCTTTCGTTACGAATCGATGGTACGTACTTCGGTATCGGCTCAATTCAAACTGGGAATATCGGACGGTATGATTTCAGATAGTATTTTCCAACGAGCATTTCATGGACTTTCCCGTACCAAGGTCACTGAGATTTGCTCGAAAATATGCTTCGCCTTTTTGTGACGCGATATATTTAATACACCGACGCAATTAATGCCAATCAGCCGCTCTTTGAACGATTTTCGAACGATGAATCGAACTTAATGCGTCGTTGATGAAACTTGAACGATTCTGATAGGACGTTGAATAACTTTAACAATATTTGCCAATGATTCGAATGGATTGAATGAATTTAATTATTTCATTTATTTAATGAATTGTTACTGGCATGTGTGTCTGAATCTGCATTATTGAAACAAGAGTTGGCGTACCTTTTAAGAAATCGTGATAACATTAATCGGGAGAGGGGAGGGGAGGGGGGGGGGATGTATCTTCGTGTCTGTGTATTTGGATAATACGTTTTAACTTTGATTTGTATTAATTATCGTACAATTATTAAATTGAGTTAAATTATATTATTATTTGATGAAAGCTAAAGTGTTTATCGAGCGATGTGCGCACCTATATGTAGGAAATACCTGTATTTTAATGTGACATGCATGTAATTAATACACGAAGCGAACATAAACGTAACGTTAAATTATCTTTATTATTGTTTCCAGCATGTCATTCAGCGTAAAATCCATTACGAATGGACTACCGCTACAAATGAAGCAAAAGCAGTTCGTAAGAACTTCAGCCTGGGAAACAAACATCCTGTCTACCTTCAGTCGGCAAAGGTTATTAATAATTGTTTTATTCCTCGAATCTAACAATTACAAATCGCCGAGATTCGAGAAACGTCGAAGAATTTCGTGATTTATTAATCGCGCCGTTTGTATAAATTATATAGGAGATACGATCGCGTCTTGTTCCTATCCATTTTTCATCGTTTTAATTTGGAGAAATCGCGAGAAACGCAGGCCCGATATATATCACCGAACGGTATCAATTAATCATCAGCGTTTCTTGACGTTAATTTACCGCAAAACGTTGGCCAACGAGGCTGGCCGTGCCTCCTCTCGGCCGAGAGACGTCGGTGGTTACGCGTATCGTTCCCTCCTGATCGTTCTCGCAACAAATAATAGGGGAAACAAGGTGATCGTGGCACCGAGGGCTAGCCGCAAATGATCCTCGAATATGTGCGTTCTTGTTGCGCTTACTGTTCCAAACAATTTGCATGGCTGGTCGCGCCTCAAGCCCGCGCCAATGGATCTCGTTTTAGCAAAAAGCTGCTCGACGTATCAGTTTCCAATAAAAAGCCCGCTTGCCAATCTATTCGTATAATGGCGGCTGCTGTTGTTTTGCGAATCGAGACGATAGCTTTCGAAATTGTTTGCGAGATACTCACGGTGTCTCTTTTTCTTTTTTTTTTTTTTTTTTTTTTCAAAAATGAAACTTCTAATTTAATCATTTCTGACTTTCAGTTTATTCTGAAACTATANATATAATATAATATAATATAATATAATATAATATAATATAATATAATACAATACAATATAATATAATATAATATAATATAAATGTAATTATCTCTATATAACATTTATACAAGTATATATAAATATACTTATATAATTTTATATACGTGTACATTTATATCATATTTTATGAATTCTTTCATACTAGTTTACAATTTTACTACTTTTTTAACAGTCAGTTATATTATAGCCATCATATTTACACTGCATCACTATATTTTATTTGTGGGTAGCTATTTGTAGCTATGTAGATATTTGTACATGGTATAGATTTCTGATCTATATATTATACCGATATACCATAAAACTATCCTGCGGACAATAATTGAATCATCCTCGTTATTATTTCGCTCAATTTTCTGCTGTTAATCCATCGAGAATCATGCAACAATTAATCGCGATGTTATAATACTCCTACTTTCTTGCAATTCTATAAAATTGTAAAATCTATGTAGAAGACACGATGAAATATTAACCGAATTCATGGTTGCAATATTAGAGCATACAACAGAAAAAGAACAGGAAATGAGATGTTGGATACCTGATCGGTTAAAAATCGAGACGCAACGTTTCGTAACATTTTACGTTTACAAGAAAATCACAGCACAAACACGGAGAGAAACTCTCTCGACAATTCTCCCCGAGAGAGGGATATATGTATATCGCGATACACACTTGCAATCCCGCGAGAATCTGCGGATCCAAGTTCTCCAAGCCTGGGGCACACGTGACGGGTGAACGCCCTCGGATCGTTCGGACATACCATATCCACTGAACCGGGAGGAGGCCGTGAACGTTCAAACGGAAATCGAGCGAAAATTTGACGTCCGTGGGAAAGAAGATCCCGACTTCTCGATATTTTTTCATCGGTTCGGCGTCGATGTTCCTTCTTTCCTTTTTTTTTTTTTTTTTCTTCTCCACTCGAGCAGAGACCGCGGATGGCGATCGTAAACTGGCTGGACAAACCAAACGATCGCGATTCGACTTTCGCTGGATCAACGCTTGTAAATCCCACCGTGGGAGGCTAACGACGACGAAATTCCAAGCTGCCGACGTTAATTCGCAGCGGTCGTGTTTAATTGTCCGAGGATAATTGGACCGGTAGCGTCCAATCGTCGATCGACCGATGTCACTCGAGCGCCGATACGTTCCTCCACTTCCTCCGTGCGACTGGTTGAAGGAATTCGCGGATGGGATATTGATATTCAAATGAGAGAGAGAGAGAGAGAGAAAAAAAGAGACAAGTCGGTGTTCCGTGATTTCATCGACTCTACCGATAATTAATTGACTCGTTAGACGAGTCGGCTGGACTACTGGTTGGTACGTGCCTATCGCGGCTTTTTAACTCTTTCCTTTTTTCTCGACGCGTTCAACGCGGCATGATTCTTACGATTCCATTTCCAGCAGTTTGAGAAAACTTTTTTTTTTCTACGATTGACGTTCAATCGTCATTGTTTCTCGTTGAAATTACTAATTCAATGGGAAATAATTTAAATAATACGAAACGTGCTCTGTCGATCAATCTTGATTTTATCGTAACAATACTAACGGTGCGTATAAAAGATTATGTTTCGTAGGTAATACTTCATTTATACGTGAATACAATTTTCTCAGGCACTGAAAAGTGACGACAAAACTGACAATTATACTAAATAATAATAATGAATAATTCCAGGAAATAATAATAATAAATAATAATTAATAGTAAATAATAAATAGAGCAATATTTTAAACCTTCTACTAGTTACACGCATGTATAAGTCTCAACGTCTGTAACAGGCTTGTTACTCTTAAAATTAAAAAATTAAAATCAAAATACTGACACTAATCTCCACTCTCATAAACACGCAGAAATGTGGTTGTTCCATTACCCAAAACCTCCATTTCAAGCTTCTCCCTTCCCAGTATTACCCTCCAGTTCAAATACAAGTGGCACACATTAACACTAGAACTATCATTGGTCAAAATGACCAATTTATAATTTTCTATATTTACAACGGCGTATTTTTAGATACTCGAGTGATATTTAACAGAAATTTGTGTTCTTTATCGTATCGTTAATTTCTTCTTGTATCTTGCACTCTCATTTCTTTGCCACAAATATTTATACTCTGGTCGTCGAGAAACGCGAGAGTAACATATTTAAGAGGAGAAAAGCAGATTGTCGCAGTGACATTCACACACACACACACACACACACACACACGATCGTGAAACAACGAAAGTACCAGCAGGGAGATCTTTCCTCTCGCGCCGCGCCTTTCCCAACTACTCGGCGCAACATAATCACAGTCAATTACAGCCTTTCTCCCGACACTCCCATAATCCGCAGCCACAGAGAGCGCGGATAACCGGAAAACCTAGCTACCGGCAGTGAGTCACCGCTCTGATCCGCCAAGATCAACGCGAGAGACCCCGATTCGCCATCCATTGGCCGACGATGACACAGCTGGCCGGCATAACCGTATTCTGCCCTCGGACTTACGCATGCTTGAGCACGCAAAATGCGGCCCCGATGATCTTCCTCTTAATCACCGGATCGTTTCACCAGCCTCTCTCCCACCTCCCGCCGCATATATATTTCCACGTCTTCTTCTTTCTCCATTTTTCATCGTCGCGAGGCAGACTGTATCGATAAACGAATCGCGCATACACACACACACACACACACACACACCGGGCATCGCGGGTTTTATCTCGTCGAGTTGCACATACGGAGAATGCGTTTCGCATTTACTCGCATTTCTAGATCGCAGTTGTTCTTTCTTCCTTTTTTTTTTTTTTTTTTTTTTTTTTTTTTCTGGCGAAAAGAACGTTCTAGAAACTAGGCGGGCATCTTGAATCGGAGAAGCGAGAGATGAAAAGTCTTTCATAGTTGCCTCTTCGGTTATCCGACTCGGGCTTGCTTAAATAACTCGATTAAAAGTTTTCACGATCTATTTAGATGCATATTTTATCCATACCGCAAGGTACGTCGAGGATTCTCGGTGCTTGTTAGATAGGTGCGCGTTCGCGATAATAAAAACAAGCTTTCTGATTTTTCACTTATTCCCCTCCCTCTTCCGGCGGGGCTTGATTGCGATGGGCTTGATAGCGCGAAAGTTTGTGAGGCAACATCACAAGTCAAGTACTGGTAACTTAATCACGTAGCTCGAAAGCCGCAAATGCCAAAGGATTTACGGAAGCGGAACGTCGGCAAGAGGGGTGGTTAATCTGTCGCGTATGCTGTGGCTATTTATAATTGTACGGCTATGTCAAGTCACGTCAGCCGATGGCGCACCGATTTTACCAGGACGTTTTCCATCGAAAATCGTCTTCACGGAGAAACCTGTTTTCCGCGTTGTGCGTCGAATATATAGAAATTTTCGCGATTTTTATAAAATTTACCTTTTCCCCTGGACTGCAGTGATTTTTGTCCGTTTCTTCTTTTTCCTTTTTTTTCCTTTTTTTCGTTTTTTTTTTTTTTTTTTGTTTTTAGGTTTATCAAATCGATAACACACTTTCATTCTATGATGGATTCCAATTGATTTTATACGTTCTTCAATAAAGGAAAAAAACAGCGTATCGCAACGCATTGCAATTGATTGTTTGAAGGCAGCAGTCATCATGGAATTGTTTTCTATTGATTGCGTTATTCACTACATCAAATTTGCTTTTTGCATTGTCGCCAGCATCGCTCTCGTTAAAGAGAATACACGTGGTTTATAATCGCGGAATACGTTAAATCGTTTATGACGTTTTATATTCGTTACTTTGAACGTTTAACCAACAAGGCGGAACGTTGCCTCGTTTTCGCACGATAAAATCCCGTGCTTTTTCAAAGGAAAAAAAAAAGAAAAAAAAAAAAAAGGAAAAACACGAACGTCGAATACGCGCTCGACGCAAACGACAATTGCGAAGGAATGGAAAAACGCAGGTTGCTGCCGACCGAAAGCAGCCGATCGCACGCAGGATCGTTATTTAATTTGCGCCTATAACCGCGCCAACAGGCGCGTGGGATAACGATCCCTGTCGCTCTTTGACGCTAGGCGAGGTCACTCGTTGTCGATTATCGAGCTTACCTTTGCCAGTGACGTTTGAAAAGCCGGCTCTGAAATCTTGGAAAATAATTCACGTCGTAAAATCAAATTCCCATCTCGATTCAACGAGTGTACATACATACATACGTACATACATACCGGCGCGCACGACATGAATATCAACGCGCACCGATTATCGATACAGTATTAATATTTCGCGATTATATCGTACC
The DNA here is from genome assembly GCF_011392965.1 of Frieseomelitta varia. NCBI lineage: Eukaryota > Metazoa > Arthropoda > Insecta > Hymenoptera > Apidae > Frieseomelitta > Frieseomelitta varia. The sequence goes on from NW_025110659.1 coordinate 16,208, forward strand.
GGAAATAATAAGAAATGTTTATACAACGTTGAACGGGACGTATTTTAATTAAAGGGGGAAATCATTATTCGAACGCGACATCCGGCAATGTACGGTTGGACGTTTCACGTGAAATTGCGTGGCATCTTTCTCCCTTTGGAGAATTTACCATTTCAAAGGCCGGATGAATGACGCAGATGTGAATTCACTTGTCGTTTCTTGTTTAACCAGGTATTTTCTCATTTTCCAATCTCTTCTTTCGTCTCTTTTTATCGATCACCATTCGACGATATTCTACGTCACTGGTCGATCCCAACCAAGAAAAAGAAAAAAACGCGGCAAATCGAGGAACGATAATCTTTTCAGTAACTATATGATGACGACGTGTGTTAAAAACTTATTTTCAGGATGCACAAACGCTTGATCCGATGAGCATCCTAACGAGCAGCTGAATGGAACGGCGGGCGTGAAGTTCTCTAGCAGCTAGGGTGGCTAATCGGCAGCATAAGCCACGCTCTATTTAATTTGCGCCCGTGACGCCCGGCGTAAGGTTACAACTGGCTGCTCCGATGGCCCCCCCCTCGCTCTTTGAGGTTGCTGCTCGATGCTGGTTGGTGTCGGGAGCGGACCGGGTAGCGATGGCGATACCGTTGGTGTAGTGGAAACTGTACGCGGAGAGTGTGGACCAAGGTTGGTCGAGGTCGGATAGACGGACGATGTTCGAGGGAGAAGGACGCGACGAGGGAGGAGTTGTACCTGGATCACGGTATGGAACGGAGCAGGAGAGCTGGCAGAGGTGGTGGTTCCCTGGTGCGCAGCCTGAGCTGCGGTCGGAGCTTCTCGTAACCCCAGTGCACACGTATACGCGCGAGCACTTAGGCCTCTGCCGGCGTGTACGTGCACAGACTGGACGAGTTGGTGGTCGTAGCCGCCTCGGCGGAAACCGTGAGGGCGCAAGATGCCTGAGTGTGGGTCGAGCGAAGCCGAGGGTGGTCGAGGACAACCGGCTGCGCACGAACCGCGAATCACCGCGGGAACCTGTCGCGCGCCACGAAAGTCGAACAGTCTCTCACTGGCGCCCGGCGCGGCGAGTGCCCGAGAGACTGGATTTCGTGCGAGGCACACAGGGTTGTGTGTTCATTGTTGGACGGATAAGAGTTGAACATCCGGAAGGACGCATACAGAGAGAACGACAGCGAGAGAGACAGCCCACCCCTGCGCGGGGGCCCGAGTGGACGGTGGTAGGTTTTCCATCCGCGAGCAACTACCCCTTCTTCGAGGCCTGATGACCGCAACGCACGAGGAAGACAATCGACGCTGGATCAGGATGAGCCGTTATCCGTTCGTCGATTCTCTACGCCACGTGGCTTCCGCCTTTCTCTTTCTTTGGATCATCGTCACCCTGCTGAATGGTGAGTCATCCTCTTCTCATTTTTTTCTCTCTCTTTTTTTTTTTTTACGTCTGGTTTGAATAAGTTGAGTTTCGTTCGTCAAAGAGTAGACGTAAGAAACTACTATATGCATGCATACATACATTTTACTGACATTATACATTTACTGCGTTTGTCGAAACACGCCCTGTTTCACTTTTGTTGAGGGGGGGGGGGGAGTTGCAAGAGGTGTAAGAAAAACTGCAAAACTAGCGATGCAACGAGTAAGAAAGACCAATCAAATGGTCTTATCAGACATCTCAGTTTCTATCCGCTGACTGGGCCAAATCCCCTCTGAATTAGCAGAATTGCAAAAGTGGTTGGAGCCCCTCAGAGATGCTTGGTCGGATCGTCGGATCCTTTTCACGGGAATTTCACCCGTTTCATCGGGAAACTGGCAAACTGATTGACCGGTTGTTTGCTAGCATCTTTCTTTCTCTCCCTTGATTTTATTCGTTTTGCGAGAGGATAATTTCGTTGGAAGACCGGCACCAGTTTGTGCCACCACGTACGAGCGGTTCGAGCTCGTTTCTTTCGTCTTTCGAACGTTATCGAATCGCCGAGTTAAATACGAAGGGAAAGAAAGGGGGGAAAGTTTTTATAAGACCTTTCCGTGGCAAGCAAACGAATCTACCTTCGCTTCCGGACGGGCAAAACGACGAGAAAAAAGCTAACGAACTCGGCCAGCGAGTCCGTGACTCGAGTTCCAATGAAAACTCGGCAACTTTATAGGAACAACCTCGGGCAGGGATCGAAGCTAGAGATTGGCAGCTGCCATTTTTACGACTCGTTGAAACTCCCGTGTTGTTTTGAACGACCGGCTCGGTTACCGGAAACAATGAAAATGATTGATCGTGTCGTCAACACCTTCAGACTTAACAAACAATTGTTCGAAACAATTGTTCAGTGCGATTTTATAGTACAAATGTTATAAATTTAATTAATTTAATAACTGGCTAGAGAGTTGATAGAATCGTGCGGTTCCGTAATGTTTTAAAATGCGATCAGAGTGCCACTCGATAGAGGCACGAATACTTTAGACAAGTATTCAGGCATATTCTCAGGAGCATTCATCCAGAAGCTATGAACGAATGGCTATCCACTTTTTTCATATCTCTTTCGTGCCTTCGATGCTTTCATGACAATCGTTCGAAATCCTTCATTCCACGATTTTCTTAGCTAACGTTGCCCATTGTAACTTGCTAGCCGAAGACGACGCGTTATCTCGTTGCCTGAAATTTTCATCCCCTTGGACAGAATCATTTTCTTCTTCATTAATGAATTTTCTAGTTTCGCATGTTGTATCGTTCCGACACTCGCGAGGATTAAAATTGATGTTCGTGGAAGTTTCCAGCGGGGAGGATGATCCGGTTAACAAGTTGAAAGATTAATCAGTTTAGATAAGTTCGGAAACACAACTCGCCGGGAAATATCGGCGATAAAGCGGCCGCGATATTTTCTTTCGGCTTGTTACGCGCGTCGAAACGGACGATCGTTCGTGCTGACGTGGTTTATTGCGTGCTTCTCTAAAATTCAAACTGCCTCCGTCCGGGCTAAATCGTTGCCGGATTTATGGGCCAGTTTGCAACTTACGACGCGGATGTTAGAATGTACCGTGGCACAGAGGACAGTACGTCCCTTCGTTATGGAAGTTTAATAACCAATGGCTAATGAAATCCTGGCCACCGGTTCGATACGAGCTACTCTTGTTACTGACGGTCGACATTTAGTTCCGTTTCTTGTTGTTTTAACGGAGAATTCGGCTATGTCTGTAACATTAGTACCAGCTTCTAAATTATTTTACGTGTCAACTGGCTCAACAATTTCTACAATTTTTACATTTTTATCTGTTTCTCTGTAATTGCGCAAGCACATCTAGTTTCCCTGGCGATATCCGCGTGAAAACGAATGACGCATTAACAAAATCTATCTCCATAAATAGTCATAGCAGTGTGACGAGATGTTAAAATATCGACGCTCTTGTTATTCCAGTGCTTAGTCTGTTAGAAAAATTACGAAATATCCTTTCGTAAGTACTTAGGAGAGGACGCTCATTTTCGAGCCATTTATATTCTATTCAAATGCAGAGTTATGAAGAATAAATAATTTTCATATTATTTGTATCATTATCGTATAATAATTCATTATTAGAAATGGCTGCTGTGCACGTTACTATTACACGTAGCAAACTATTTAGCACAGAAGTAGATTTCGTCGATGCATCGTGTTTGTTTTCACAAAGAAGACCATTGCAAGAGAAACTAGGTCCGCCACTGTAAACAGTATCGTGTCATTCGAAAATTACCTCGCTACAAGACCAACGCATCGCACCAAGTGGCGATCGAGTGTGTCGTTTGTGGCAAGCTTGAAAATCACCTTCGGTCAGGCTTCAATATAAACATTGTGAAGTTGAACATCGGAATATCGCTTCATAGAGCCAGGAATACTTTATGGCTCGTCGATATCGATTACCATTCAGTCGACCAAAACTGCAAGTTAATTATCATAATAGCCGGCCGTAGATAGACTGTGAATAGAGACAGGAACATCGGCGATCTCCTGCCAATGAAATCCATTTCCCTTCTGCCAGGGGCGATAGGATCGCGAGATGACGTTTGATCGATGGCGTTTGTGCACCGTCTGTCCGAACCGGTGTCGATACCGGTCGATCGAAACGGGATACGATCAGTATCATCGGTATCAATACTAATACGTAAAACGTGTACCGAGGAATAAAAACGATATAGCCATTCGAGGTAGCCATACAATCGCGGTAGAAAATATAGCGGCTGGGTGGAAATAGTTGCAACGAGAGATACTTCTTCGATTGCTAAACAAAAGCGAGGTTTAATCTTCGGGACAGTTCGGGAGACACAGATTCTCGTGAAAATCATTTCGATCGACTCGCAGTGACGATGATTTTTGTCAGATGGTGGGTGGAAATCGGATATCTGTCCGGGCTTCGATGAATTTTAATTATTTTCGTTTTCGGAGCAGCAACTCGAAAGTCAGGCGAGCCACGTACGCGTATTACACGGGCTGCATCGTCGAAATTAGCCCGTCCGGCAGACGGTCGACCCTCGAGTGTAAAGTTAACTTCCGGATCTAACTTTTGAATAGCGTGAACCGGGTCACGACTACGCCTCGAGAGGACCGACCGTGGAGCGGCTGAATAAGCCGAAACGAGGAAGATCGGGGCGAGGGTAAACGCGATCGACCGACGCCGATACCAAACTGGTGTCTTCGATGGCCAATCGATTCCGGTGTTTCGTGTGTTTTAACATGGAAACGAGCTAGCCCACTCTGTAATTTATCTTGTTATTTGCATTACCGAATCGGGGTCAGCGAAACGTTTGCGGATACGGAAACAGACACCGCGCGTGGATACGAGCGGATCCTCTATTTTTTTTCCTTTTTCACCATCAGGACGTTGAACGAACGATTTGTTCGCACGCCGTTCGAAATAACTCATCTATCAGACGTCCGATCTTAGATAAGCTAATTTGCTATTCCGCGGTGATTTATCACAATGACGCTTTTTAAATGATACGTTTGTTAATTTCTCACGGCGAGGATTAAACGCGCGGGCGGAAGTTTGCCATAGTTTGTTTTACAAGTGACAAATGATGGGAGGGAACTGCGAAAGTCTTCTTTTTTAAATTGTTGTAAATTTTTTTAAGTTGTTGTAAATTTTAAAGTCCGCTTGATTCTACAACACCGTAGATGGGGTTACCACGCGTTATATTTATTAGGTTGATTCGTATGAAACATTGTTCCTCTCAACTTTAAATTTATATTGTTCCTTCGAATTATCAACTGTGTGTGAAAGAAGGAGAAATTTTCAGTGAATGATATAATTATTTTCATGGTTCATAGGTTAGACAATATAATGTTAATATAAATTTTAAATGTAATGTACGTACAATTAATATATTATGTACAATTATATACATACTATATATATTGCCTAATCTAACCTATTACACTGTCTAATCTGACTATCAAAAAAAAAAAAATATATATATATATATGTATATTTACAGTTATATTAACATTAAATGTACATATAAGTATATTTTGATTATTGGGTTAGACACTGTAATATTAATATAATTGCTAATTATAATTATAATTGTGTACACAATTATATACACAGTTATATATCATATTGTGTAATATAATTGTATATATGTAGCATCACGTAGTTAAGATACTGTCCAACATACAGAGATTTAAATTTCCTGACGTCACTCTTTTCGCGTTTCACCCAGCCGGGTTTCTACTCGAATCAAAAGTTTAATTCGCCCGAATCGATACACCGCGATGTTCGTTCCAATTTCCCCGATGTTCATCGCGATCGTTCCCGGCGAATTCGCGAGTAGATTTTCATCATTCGGAATTTCATCGGCGTTTATTAAAATACCAATGGATCGTATCAGTTTGCGCGATTTGCCGTTGTCGATTCGGCGTCGATCGTCGATCCATATTCGAGGCCTGAGCCCGAAAATTAACAAAGTGAAAATTGCCAGGCCAGTTCTCCTCTTCGCGGGGCGGTAGGATTCCCACGATGTTAAAAATCGAATCGGAAGGGCTCGAATTAATCGGTTCTCGGATTAAATTAAGTCGCGGATGTGCGAAATTTTTGAACGTAACGCGTCGGCATTGTTAATTCGAAACTTGAGCAACGCAGCCCCGATCGTCGATTTTTCTCGAAATATCATCGACCCTGACACCGTGACAAACCTGATTCACCGCCGGGATTGATTAGAGGGAGCGCGGAGAGTTGTAAGTGGGAAGTTAACAGCAACGCGATGGAAGGGTAATTCTGCAACGGATCGACTACGGAGCCGTCTAATGTCACTAATGGAGAACGCGTCGTTACGTCAGGTGTGGAGGAATAATTGTCTTTCGGGAGAATTAATCGTTTGCACGACCTCGCATTGATTTCCAGAGGCGATTTTGCGCGTCGTATAGTACCAAGACTATTTCCGTGACATTTCTCTCGGAGAGGGTAGAGTCTTGTTTTTATTCGTCAATTTATTCGTCGCGTCTCCCAAATAATAGCTGTGTCGCGGTTAACACGTTGGATGCCGCGGGGATCAGCAGTGATCAGTGGTAAACGATGACCACAGTGACCAGAATTAAATTAAACAAATTAAACGATCATACTGATAACAATAATATAACTCGTGGTAGTTTTTAATTAAATGGAACAGTGTTGCTCTTTCGTCAAGGTATGCATAATATAATTCGTTATTACAAACGAAAGAAAGTCTATCGTATTCTTGCGAAGAACAATGTTGCGTCTTGATTAATTATGAAACGAGGGGAGAGATACTTTTAAAAGTCAGAGTACGTGACTAGACATACGAGATTCATCGTTCACGACCCGTCGAAGAATTATTTAGCAAAATTCACCACAAACTCGTGTCACGACCCGAGAAATCAATCCGACAAATATCTCCCTGTCCCTCTTGGAAATGTATCGACTGTCATTTAGACTTGTCGAAACGTTGTGTACATTTCGAGATGCGAAAGAATATCAAGAAGCGGAATGTGTGTGTGTGTGTGAGAGAGAAAGAGAGAGAGAGGGGGGGGACGGGAGATAGAGAATGGACACTTAGCATTTATATTCTTCTTTGAGCGGCTGCTGAAATGGAGCAACCGCTCCATTTCCCTCAGATTCCTTTGAGAAGCTCTCCTTATCGCTCTCGGCTTCGAAGGATCTCGAGGCGCCTTTTCCGATTTCAATTCAAGTGCGTTCGAACACCGAACGTCGCTTTCATCGTTATTGGATTAAAGGATTAACTCTTGGATGTACGAGGAATTATAAAGTCGTCCGGACGCCTTTGAAAGTCGATAGCTCCGGTGTATTTCTCCGACGCGGTGGATAAATTCTTGGTCCCTTTAATCCATCGGCGAAGCCCGATGCAACTCGATGGAACTTTTCTTCTTTCACGTTTTCCAACGAATTTAAACTTCGTTCGTCCTACCATCTTCATCTCCGTGTCCGACATTTTTCGTTTTTTAAATCGTATAATAATATATATGTACAGGTTGTTTCATGTGAAATTAACTACGTAATTTTCTCTTAAACTATTTGCTATGAGTGGCTTTAAATGACTATGAAACACGCGTCATCTGGATCGTCAAATTCGTCTTGACATCAGCTGCAAGACTAAATAATATACAGTTTTATTTAAAAAAAAAAAACTAAGGTTACCTTGAAATTTCGGAAGCATGAACAGAAGATTCGTGGTCACCGTAAGATGTCCCTCTCGAAATAACGTAAGTTTTATTTGAAACATTCTTCTCTGTACAGTTTAACCTCTTGAAATGACGTGCCACACCGAGAATCTTTTATCCCAAAATTGCAATATTTCCTCAGTTTTAAGTATATTTAAATGTAACGCAGGCGAAACAAATAATAAATTTATTGCTTCTTAGCAATTTCTATCCAGCGACGTCATACCGACAAGGTCGAAAAAACAAAGTGACAAATTATTTGTAGTATACGGTTTGGTCACTCGTTACGGTCCGTGAATCAGTTGCCAGCGCAAAGGTTTAAAAGCAAATTGCGCGGTTAGCTTTGTATGGAACATCCTGTACATATGCGCGTATATTTCATTCTTCTCCTGTTTTTTGGACAAACAAAGAGAGAGAGAGAGAGAGAGAGAGAGAGAGAGAGAGAGAGAAAGCATGGTGGACAAAGGGCGTAACGAGTGTCACGTCGCGCGAGATACATTTCCAGGGATTACGATGATCCGCGGGCGCGCGTTATCGCCAGCGACGAAGCTAATTGATGAAACGTTGCGGCGGAGTAACGAGGATCGTTGATTTTGCGGAAGTCGTTGGCGCGACCCGTCACTCGTGAACTTTAATTTCCTGGCCTAACGCGAGCTGAATACATTAGATATCTAATTCGAGCGGTGCAAGACCCTCCCCTTCTGTTCTACGATCTGAAACTCCCGGATCCGAGCTCGGTATTTGCCAAGGGTGAACGTCACGCGACATCTTCCTAACGAAGAACAAGTAAAAAAGTCGTTTTGCGGGAGGATATTTAGCGCGGCCGTGCACATTCAACGATGTTTTTTTTTTTTTTTTTTTATATATAAGTTCACGCGTGTATTTCGACGTTCGCGCACGTCGTGATTCCACGTCCGAATGTAACAAATATTTGGAGAGCGTACATCTACGATGAAACCGATGATCGTTATTCGAACCATCGGGCAAACAATACCGGAATGACGCAATTATAACCGATATATTTCATTGCCGTTTATATACACTGCTCGCGTTATTGGTCCGCCGTTTACCTTCCTCTCCCGTTCTTTTTTTTCTTCTTTTCCCTCGCGTATCGTTTCGATGGGAGAGCAATTAGTTTAATTTTAATTAAAACGATGAAACAATGCAAACAGTGGGGGAAACGCAACGGAGGATGCAACAATTGCTGACGAGCGTTGCGCGTTGCCGAGACAGATATAGTAGTATAAATGGTCGCGTGTCAAATTGTTCGATCAAGATCGCGCGTTCATTGTATTCCGTTTCATTTTATCAACATTGGCGCGTGGACAAGGTTAACTCGCCGCAAACCGGATGAAATTTGTTCGACCACACCCGTCAGAGTAATAAAACCGATTCGAGCGATCTTGCTCGATCTCGAAGAAAGATTTCGGGGCGGCGAAGTGCTGCGCTGGATCTTTCTGTCGAATCTCGCGGTGACGAGAGTTCGCCTGCCAGCGTGCAAGTCGAATCGATTGTTTCTAATCGAATCTCGTAAGTTGCTGGTGCGCGCTCACGGGTCAGCCGCTTTTTCCAGAAGAGATCCTTCATTTCGGAGCTCGCCAACACGAATTACAAGCGGGGAACGTGCCGCGTTTTCGCGATAGCGGTTCGCGAATTTATACGTGTCATGGCGTCCTTACAACTCGCGGATAACTTTTCCTCCCCACCTCTTTGTCTCGTTGTTTTTCGCTTGCAGTTTTAACGTTTCAGCTGGAAACGTTTTAACAAATTTTCAGGGGTAGGGGGTTGAAAGTTCGCTCGCTGGTATTAAATAGGCAGCACACAGTTGTTCGCGAAAGTATTGTACACTATCTCGCGTGGTACACGCTCTCTGCGAATATTACGCGTATTAGGAGACATTCTGAAATTTCGTCAGCCACGAGACTCGATCGTATCGATGGGATTTGAAACCAACGTAGAGTAACACACATGAAAGAATTTGCAAGAATTTCACGGCGTTGAATTTTTCATTTTCTTTTCTGTTTTTCTTTTTTTTTTTTCTTTTATTTCTGACGTTGAAACATCGTATCAATCTCTCTGCGAGTCTCTGATTCTCGGCACTGAATATTTTCATTGTCCGAAAGTTTTGCACAAAAATCTAGACAAACTATCAACTCGCGGAACAATTCTCGTGGAAGCTGTCTCTGCCGTGAACTTTTTTTTTTTTTTTATCCGATGCTCTCGTGCAAAACGAAACGTTCGAAATAGAATTTGTTAATCGCAATTTTTAACGGCAATTAATTCAGCTAGCTAGACGCTTGCGTCTCCGTGAATTTATATCCCGGCGATTGAAACACGTGCAATTTGTGATTTTTTAAAAATCCGAAAAATAACGTCGTGGAAACGTACGTTTTTGAGAATAAAAGTCATCCGGTTCTCTCTCACGTTGCACGCGTTCTCCCATTCTCTCGTTCTTCCGAAAGGTTGCAGGTTCTTTGCCTCGGTATCGCGCCAGACGTGAAATTTGTAACGTTATCAAATTGTCGCGGCGGCACTTGACGGATCGGTAGCAAGAGACGAAACGTCGCGGAAACACTATCAATCACGGGAGAATGGAAGCTCCTTTGGAATGGTTCTGTTGGAAAACGTACGAAGTGGATAAAACCTGTACACTCTCCGCGTCAGATATGCGGCCACGCAGTAGATAAGGTCGACTCGAGTCGGACGACCGTCAGACTAATAACGACCTCCGCTACTTTGCCTCTGTGGGTTTTAAGCGTCGAGTATTACGCGTATTAACGTTAAAGCGCGCATTAAGGATGGGACGTTGAACTCGGTCGTTAACGGAATGTTGAACGAGTAACGTATGGCCGAGCGTGTCGCGCAAATGAGGCGGCGTTTAATCATACCCGCTCCTCTCCTTTTATCGAGTTATCGTAAGTTCACATTCTCGGCTCTGATGTTTCTCGTCTAGTACGTCCTTCTGTCCCACTGCTAATGCCTCACGGTCGTTCTCTGCTCAAGTTTCAAGCTCGCGCGAACAGCTGAGAGAACGCTTCTCGATTTCTCACGATTAGAATTGGAAAAAAGAATTTCGCGCGCTGGCGGGAGGATGAGTAATCTCTAATATTATTGCAAATTATTGTGTTAACACCTTGTGTTGGCAACTGGTTCGCGGACCGTAACGAGTCGTATACAATAATTCGTCGCTTTCTTTTTCTTTTGAACTCGTACGATATGACATCACTGGATGATTAAGGAAATGATTAAGCAGTTAAAAATTTATTATTCGTTTTGCCTGGGTTATACTTAAATATACTTAACCCTTCGCTTACTGTGCCGGAGTCACAGTTTTGACCTGTGCTGGGAGTTGCTTGTGTTAGTGATCGCACTAACGCACGAGCATCATGTGTTTGCCAAATTGCCGAAGTGACGACGACTAAAGACGAAAAAAATCAGTTTCTTGTAACGTTCTGAGGAAGAAAGACTTGTACAGCAAATCGAAGCAATTTTTTTATTTCAAAGTTTATTTCATATTTTAGTGTTTTTATTATTGTTTTAATATTTAGTATTTAATAGCCCGTATTATTTTTATTTTTAGTATTTAGTATTTTATACTATTTTTGTATTTTGTATTTTATATCATTTTTGTATTTACTATTTAGATTTTAGTTTTTAGCACTATTTTAATATTTTACTATTTTTATTATTATTTTTGTTCTTTTTATTACTTTTTTCCGTTGTTTCTATTTGTTGACGCATTGCCAACGAGCAATTTTTCTTTGTCTTCTTTCGCTCAATTTGCACAAGACGTTCCTGACAGTAAATGACATAAATGTATAGTAAATATATATAACTTTATTATTCATGTGACTATTTGTTCCTTATACTACATGTTCCTATATGAGTCTGTCACTGCGTTGGTACAATATCGGTGAAGTCTCGAGCGACCGTCACACTCTGTACACTATCGGTGAGCCGTCCGGACGGCCCTAAATATGTATATTAGTGAGATCCGTGTGAGTCAGAACTGACTCTGCCATAGAAGCCTTAGTTTCAGTAGTCGGAGGGTTAAGAAGTAACAAACTTATCATTTGTTTTGCCTGGCTTACGTTTAAATATACTTAAAAAATTCTCGACGTGCACGTCATTCCAGAGGTTGAGTGTCGTTCGCAACAATTATTACAACGTATAAATAAAAATAAAACTTGATTACCACGCGCGAAGTTCGAGGTCGAATTTTAATTTGACCAAAGTTTTTCCGCGCAAACTCGAATAACCTTGGTGTACTGTAACCGACCACGACGTGTGCCTCGATTAGGAAATTAAACGTTGGCCGGGGTATTTCGAGGCAATCGGCGTGATCGACGATAGATCGAATTTCCGGACGGGGCGCGTCTATCGGGAAGACCATCACTCTTAAATTTTTGTATCGCGCCGAGCCGGCCGCGAGAATCTCGCCTGAAATTTGAATATTCATTATCGGTCCCGTGGTCCGCGGATAAAATGGAAACTCGCGGGATAGAAGGCGGATACGGCGAGGCGGGCAGGGGTGGGGGGGAATAAAAATCGGCCGATGCCCGGCGTCGGGATATAGCAAGGTGCGGCGGGAAACAATAAAAAGGAAGCGCGAGCACGAAGAAACAGATGGATACATTAATCAATATGGGATAGCCGATAACAAAAAGGAAAGGTAATCCGGCGTGATGAAAATTCAATATCGGTCGGCTGCGAGCAGAACTAACCTGGCTACGTGGAAAAAGAAACAAAAAAAANAAAAAAAAAAAAAAAAAAAAAAAAAAAAAAGAAAGAAAAAAGAAGAAAACAGAAAAAATAGCAGCGAAGCATCTATAGCGGGAGGTGGAGGAAAATAAAGTGGCGAAAGGGATAACTCACCGCGCGCGTTCGAATCGCGCGTGAAGGATCGAGATATGAGAATTCGATATTTTCCGCTGCGCGAACGAAACGAGTCGAGTTAAAAGTCGGAAAGTGTTCGCTTCGAACGATATGCATTCACAAGTGAAATTTCACGCGCCGGAGGATTCCTGGGGCTCTCGCGGATCAACGATCACGCGCGATACAGGCCGAGAGAGAGAGAGAGAGAGAGAGGGGGGAACAGGCTGATGGTAAACCAAGCCAAGTTGCTTTTCGGTTGTTGGTTCTGCGAAAGTTGTTAAACAGCGAGTGCCATTTATGAACTTGCGTTTTCCGTCAGACAGAAACGGCCCCGCTTCCCCTGCCTTCACCCCCTTGGATCCTCGTTGTCCGTATGTGCACGCTCTCTCTATTCGTGTCCGACGATACCGCGGTGGTAATCGTGTTTACGAGCCACGATAAATCAAGGAACTCGATGGAATCGTGTTTGCACGTTGGCTGGAAATTGTCGCGTTGAACTCTCGGCTTTCTGGAAAAAAATTCTACGCGTTGTCCGCACGTAACGAAGCACGAATCCGCGCTACGCGAATTTTTGCGATTTATATCGTTCGATCCGCGGTCTGCAATCGGTGATTTTTTTTTTGGGAGGGGAGAGGGGAGGAGGAACTTCGTCGCCAAGCACAGCGTTGGTCCTCTCGGCTCGTTTATCTCTCTCGGAGGTCGTTAACGTAAGGGCAGAGAGTCGTGGTTTGTAGGTCTCGGTGGTCGATAAGGGAAGAGCTCGCGATTCTCGCCAAGAAACGGAACAGTTAGGCGGCTGTACGCCGTACGAAATATCGTACCGTTGTCTCGCGGTGGTCGGTGATAATTCAGACGACGTATCTCGCGAAATAATGACGCCTCGTTGGAGTTATTACGCGCGCGGGTCTTCGCGTGTGTAACCGGAAACACACGGTGTAATTTTACAACGGGCGAAACGGGGAAAACGGGCACGCGGCGGTGTTTTTTTTTTGTCGGCGCACAATCCCGTAATTTGTTCGTTAAACAAAAGCCAGGCGCTTTGCAGTAGAAAAACATGGCAACCCGGTGAAATTTGCACGAGTTCTGGGGGGCAATCTCGTCATTACGAGACGGCGACGTTGTCAAAATCTATGGCACTCCCCGTGAGAGAGAGTGGCTCTCTCGCTGGTCCCGTTAAAATTCAACGACATTGGACGCGATTACATCGATCGAAAACGTATCGGAACGTTTCGCGTGCGGTCGAATAAATTTTTCTCGTTCCACCTTCCCCTTTCTCTCTTCTCTTTTTCCACCCTCCCCCTCCTTTTCTGTCATTCTGCCGGCTCAGAAGAGAACACCAGCCAATGAAACGCCTCCGCTTCCTGGATTTTCCCCGCGATCCGCGTGCCTCGTTAAAAGCCCGAGAACCGGTGTCGCTGGCAGGCTCCTACTGTTTTCTGGCGGGCGCACGCTGGATACCCTGTTGTCTGGCTGCACAGGCGTGCCGTTGCAACGGAACCGTGTAATAACCACGTACACGAGCCACGATATACCACCGTTGAACCAGGATGGATAGATCTAGATAGCGTCGAGGGCAAAAGAGAGAGAATCCACTGTGCGTGTACAGTGTCGAGAGTGTGCACAGAGCGTGATTGTTGATGTAGCTTGTTGGTGCATCGAGTGGAGGAGTCTGGCCAAGAGAGCGGGAGAGGCTGAAGAATAGACGAGGATAAAGAGAGACGAATCGAAGTGTACACGGAACGGAAACAGAGAGAGATAGAGAGAGAGAGAGAGAGAGAGGAGAGAATGAGAAGGAGATGATAGTGGGAGAGGAGAGTAGTAGAATGGGAAAATTTACAGGAGAGCCAAGAGCCTGGAGGTGGTGCTGGATTGTGTGCGTTGACTAGAGCCACGAAACTCCTCCGGGCGGGTGGCGGGATAGGGGGTCGATTTATCCTTATCGGGGAAAGGGGAAGGTACCGCGGCACATAAATCAAAGTGTTTACTCAGCAACCGGACGGAAGGAGAGGATAGAAACAGCGCAGGCTCACGACTAATAATGAGTACCACCGACGCCTCCCTCTGACCCGTTCAGGAACCATTCATTCAGGCAAACCAGCCGCCCTTCCACCCTTCCACCCTTCCGGATCCATTCACCGAAGTCGATGTAGAACGGATGGCTGGCCACATCCTTCCCCATGGTCAGATACGTCGTTTTTCTTTGATGCCTCCGGTAGTATCGGCTCGAATTAGTTACCAAGGATTCGCGCCATTCAGAAGCTCGTTGTCGATCGTGCATTCGTCGGTCGAATACCGCTGTTTAACGCTAAATCTACCACGGGCCAAATGACCGTTTTTGAAATTTCGTTTAGACTTTTCTTACGGCATTATGTACAATGAATTTTTCGGTATTCACTTTCTTTTTTATTGTCTGTTTTCTGAGAAAAATATGTAATCCGTCTTACCTACCACGATCGGTCGATTTGATCGGTTGAACGATTTATATACTTTTGCAATAGTATTCTCTCGAAGGTTTAATTCTGAAAACTATATAATTTCTGAAACTATAAAATCGTTACAAATGGAAGGTAATGCAAGTGTGGCAAACGTAATGGTACATCATCTAAAGGAGCTGCGATAAATGACCCATTGTATTTATTTCTCCCAGTATGCCTCGTTCTTGTCTTTGTCACCGTCTTATCTATTGTGTGACCGTGGCATGCTAAAAATGTATGTACATTGTATGTATCTGTGGATTTTTGTTCACAAACTATGAGTAGAAATAGCTTTGACCGGTCACGGTAGGAATGGATACACGCGAAGTGGGTACTCGGTAGGTTTAACGTTAATGTCCACGATTCGTTTGTTCGTAGCCAACGTTCTTTCCTCCACCTGTTCAGAAGCCGGCTGAAACTCGTTCTCGATCGATCTTTGCTGCTTGTTCAATGTCCACGATTCGATCCACAATTTGTTCGTGGCTAACGTTCTTCCTCTCTCTTATCTAGCCGACGATTCCTCGCTGGATACGAGCGCTCGTTTCGGAGTCTATTCGTGCTCTGATTGCGCGTCGTCATGGTGACGACATCTTCTGTTTACCGATGCGTCGACAGCGTAGCTCGGTGACCGGGTGCAGGTGTAAAAAGATCGTTGAATGTACAAAATGACTCTTCGTCGAGATTTTATAAATGTTAAAATACGATATTCCAGTGAAGCTTCAAATTCTTGCGAACTTTTGCGTTTTAGCTGCTGTCTGTGCTATCTGTGCTCGTGGTTCGAGAACCAGATGAAAACGCGTGTTTTTGGTGTAATGAAACGTGTGTCGTTAAAGATACACGAGACACTGGAATCAGTAGTATATAGTTGTTGCATTGTCGTTTGCCATTATTGCGCGAAACGTACGATTTAAACGTCGCGCGAGGGCAAGAATAGATCGCGCAGGTCGCTTGAACAGCTCAAAGAAAAACTCGATGTTTCGGGAGAGAGACAAAGAGAGAAAGAGAGAGAGAGAGAGTCCCCGCGTGCTTTGAAACGTCACTTCAGCCCGCCGCGAGCAAATACTTTGGGCGACGTAAAATCCATAATGAGCTCGGCACGGGGGAGGAATTCCAACGTGAAAATCGATGCCTCTTAACGAGCGTTACTACGCTCCCCCTCCCTCCCGGTGTATACGTACGTGTGA
Organism: Frieseomelitta varia; assembly: GCF_011392965.1. Lineage (NCBI taxonomy): Eukaryota > Metazoa > Arthropoda > Insecta > Hymenoptera > Apidae > Frieseomelitta > Frieseomelitta varia. The sequence goes on from NW_025110659.1 coordinate 32,396, forward strand.
ATGTACATCGCTTCCTTGGGACTGTGTTAAATTGATACGCCGTAAAGAGGCTCCATCCACCTCTTCTCTAACCAGACGATTTTACGAACAAAGTTTAAGCTTCACTCGGCGAACGCGAGTGAACGACGAGTGCGCGCCCGTTGTTTGTCCAATGGACTTCCGGCATTGACGAGCATTAAACAAGTTTCTTGGCATTGGAGGCGAGGGAGCAAGAGAGGAAAGGACAGAAAGAGAGTGTGAATGCAAGAGAAAAAGAGAGAGAGAGAGAGAGAACGTTGCAACTTTCACAGAGGCCAGAACTAAAACCGGAAGTGGAAAGGTGGGAAGAGACGTCGTCCCGTGTTATTGGAACGAAAGATTACCGGGCACGGGGGTGTTTAATTACCGTAGTCGGTTAATACTGAGCACAACTACAGCAAACTGGATCGACCGGGCGTCCATTGAACCACTCGGTAATCCTTGGGGCCACAATGGATCTACGACATGGAATGCAGTAAACCATCGCCTACACGGCTCGGTCTATTGGCCCTTCTCGGATGGATGGCCGGAACACGCCTTTCGAGATGCCGTTTCCACCTATTCGCGACGACCTGACATGCCCTCCATTCCGTATATAACAGTGGGGAAAAAAAAAAAAAAAAAAATAGAAGCGAGAAAAGAAGCTGGCTCGCCATTGTTCCCTCGTCAATCGACGTTTCGCATCATTCGCGCGTGGTGTTTAGGGCACGTGGCCCGGGAGACGATTAGAACAACTTTTCGGACACGTTGAATGCCACGCTGATTTTACGTGACTGGTCCAAGACGCCGTGGATCTGTTATTATGCATTATACAGGGTGTTTCGTAATTCGTGGGACCAACTTCGGGAGCTGATTGTACGCCTAAAAATAATGAAAAAAGTTATATAAATATATGTCCTATCTGCCTTCGTTTATTCGTTTATTCGAGTAAAATGCGTTTCTTCGATTTTTACTTATTCTTTTTACGATATTTTATTTTTACGACAGTGCGAAATTGAGGGTTATGTCTCTTCACATCCGCAGAGAAAACTATGTCATGAAATGATAAAAATAGCAGGGAAAGCCAGCATTGGGCGACGATTTGATATAGAAGATATTACGAGAACAAAAGCAAAAAATTGTACCAGTAAAGTCAATTCACATATTGCGAAGACTGTACCGATTCATTTTTTTCTTTGTTTTCAGTGCTTTAGTACGATAAAATATATAGGCGCCAATAATATTTACACGTACATATTATGTACATGTAATAAAATTAAAACTATTTTTATACGTTCTATGCTGCATTAATTTCTTCATACCATTGTAGCAACGAAGCTAATATTGTAAAATTTAGACTATAGTATTAACTCTCACTCGAATTACGTGTTGCTACTAATCTTAATATCGCCGGTAGTCTTAATTTTATTATTATAGTATTTAACAGAGACCGAATCGGTAAATTACCGGTATTTTTAGGTTACTATTCGATTACGTTTGATGAAACCGAAATGGTGCGAATACTGGTATGATGCTATTAAAACGATGTTAGGTTGGTAGATGTATTTCGGTATAATACCGGTAAATAAAATATTAATTTATTAGAAAAGGAAAAGCAGACAATGATTAAATGTATTTTCATAGTAAATTTGATGACGCTTATACACGTACACTTTGTTTATTTTTATTAGCTTTTTTATTAGTTTTTTTGTATTTTATTTATATTGGCGGCTAGCAGATGTTAAGGGCTACCTAACAAAATATTAATTATTGTTTATGTTAACAATTTTCAGGTTCAAATATTATAGTTTTTCAAATGTTCGAATATTTTTGCCACGCTACATTTCGACATAGTTCAGTTTATTGTTTGATATTAAAAAAAGTATGTGCAATAAATAAATAACATTTATGTTACTATAAACTATAATGAATGTTCTATTATATTATTAAAAAATTAATCCAAATTTACTATTATAAACAATCAAAATCCACAACAATATTTTGAATAGCATAGATGTCCGAATACTAATAAGAGTCACTGTACGTAGAAAATGAAAAATGTGTTTTCGTCAGTAAAACGGTACCGTATCGGTATATATTTCGGTATTTTTACCGTTGTGGACATCAAATACCGATAAAATATATGTATGAAAATACCGATATGATCGTCTTATACCGGTATTAAAACCGATTTCCCAAATAGCAGTTATATTACGATAATATGGGAGCAAATACCGGTATAATACCAAAACCTTACAACATTTTGGTTTCAGTCTCTGGTATAATACCCAGATCTCAAAATATTTCGGTTTTCAGTCTCTGGTATTTAACGTTAAGGTATTAAACATTTGTACGTGTTGAACATTTTGAAACTGCTGTCACGATCGCGAGTTACTTGCGTTGCACGCGCGCGACGCGAATGAAACCTTAAAGATTGGAAAGCAAAAGGTTTATCGATGTTGCGGATATTGCGGAGGGCACGCGGCGTTTTTGCTCCAGGCACGTAATGTCGCTGATAATTGCACGGGGGGAGGGGATGGGGGGGGGAGAAAAATTGTTGTTTATCGAACGATATCGAATGTCGTGAATGGAACTTTTTTTTTCGATTCAGCTTTTGTTTGGTTATGACTTGTTATGATCCTTTCTCTCTGTGTTCGTCCAATCAGTGAAAATCGGAGCGTACTGACGTACAACACAAACGCGTGCCTGTCGAATTTATTTTATTTGAAAAGTGATTACATTATTGATCGAAAAGAAAAAAACGTGGACGTTATTCGGCCGCGCAGAGGTAATTGTATCGCTCGAAATGGATTGAATCGGCAAGTATAATCCCGGTCGTATTCGCCGATACACATATTAACGCATATTATTAACGCAATAATTAGCAAATTAACAACGAGGTTTACGCAGATCAAAGCCCCAGGAACAAAGCCCCGTTTCAAGAATACCGACGTACGTTCATTTCCGGTTAACGAGTCTCGTAAACAAAGTTGTCCGGACGAAAACCGGTTGTGTCTTGAATCTGTTCGTTTCCCAACAATTAGATAATACTTCTTACAGTCACACGTCGCACAGTCGCGCATTGTATCCAGATGAAAATGACAGTGACAGACGATTGGACGGCTATCCGAATTTCCAATTCTGAAAGTCTTCGTTTTTTCGTTTCTTTGTTCCTCAACCGATTACGACCTCAACCACCGAGTGAATATCAAATTCATTTTGCCACGTTAGCAGACGGTTGGTATTATTACGATTGTTCGTGGAGATGGGATTTTTCTGGCGCGCAGAGATCGAAACCACAGCGAACGAAGTCTTGTTGAGAGGTGGGGGAGGAAAAAGGGAAGAAGGAGAGAGAAAGAGAGAAAGAAAAAAAGAAAAAAGAAAATAACGCGTATGATAACTCGGAGCCGGATAATGAGAGGCTGGCGCGCTCATTTACCTCTTGATCAGAGTGAACCACCCCACCGTTCTTTCCTTCGCGTTCCTTCCGGCTCATCCGGCTTTTCCCCATTCACCGGCGTCGGCCATTCCACGGTCCGGCCATTACGACGGGGGATGCACGATGTAAAACGTGACCAAGCCATCTTCTCTCTCCCCCGTCCCTCCGCCAAGCCGGGAAGCCGGGAAGCCGAGCATCGTTGGAAACGTCTTTTCAAATGTTTCCAAGTAGCACGTCGGTTCCTTAAATTCACGGTTAATGGCTCGGTGGCGCGACACCCTGTGAAAGCTTAAGGGATAGAAAGGTGTGGATACGCGCTCTGGCAACCCTATGCTGCGAGTATAATCTTGTTTAAAGATTTTAAGACGTCTCCGCTACTTGGGACATTATTATGCAGGGTTTGAACACTGGGGCCGGTGGAGAAAAGAGGAACGGGGCTTGAATTTCATCGACGTCTGTCTTTTAGAAATTTGCATACATTTGCTTGCTCCCCTTCTCTCTCTCTCTCTCTCTCTCTCTCTCTCAGAGTTTCTGCCTCTTTTAAAGCATTTCGAAGTAATCGAATGAAGAGGGCGAAGTTTGAAAACGCTACGTTATCGACAGTGCGACGATGTTTCGGTGTAAATAGCGATGTAATTCACTCTCCTTCCCCTCTCCTTAACTTCGAACTTTGAAACACGTTATTACGGGTAATCGCGGGTAGAAATGGAATTGGCACGAATCGCCACTTTCTACTGTTCGACGAAAGTTAAGCAGTCACGTCGGTCGTTAACTTTTGAGAAATTTTTACCCATTTGTGAAATTTTTTCTTTTTTCAATGCCAACGGTTAGGAACTGCGCGTTTCTAAGTACATCTATTATACGCCTCGTAATAGCCACCACTTTCCGTACGTGTGTGCCGTTTTGTTGAACATTCGGGCCACGAAAAATGGCCGATGGCCTAGATTTCTCCGCCCCGACCTCGGCGTTTTCGAAGTCGGCGGTTATATTTTTAAAACCGGTCGTTTAATAAGGAGAATGCTGCAGCTACGTTTCCCCGATCCGGCTTTTCTCTCGGCCGAGTTAGCCACTCAACGGCGATGGAACTGCATAAAACCTGTGCCGACGGCCCTCCCGGAACCCCCGCGCCGGCCCATCTATCGGTTTTTCTTACTTTAAACGTGCCACGGCAAATATCAGCGGCCCGGGCCGCGAGTGCAGGATTTTCCACCGTTAATTCCATAATGGCCAGCCTCGAGTTCTAATAATCCCCGTTTTTTCGCAATAAGCCGATCCTTACTGAAAAGATGGCCCGCTGCTCGGAATTCATTTATCGGCTCTCGCCGATTAAAAGGTTCGGCAGGTCGGCCGGCCCATTAACCCTGCCGAAGTCGCGGTTTATCGTGGCAAATATTTCTAAACGAAACCGATGATTCAGCCTGACATTTTTCGCGAAATTTTAGATCTTTTCTAGATTACTTCTAGTCATAGGGCGTCATGACTACTCTCACGATTCGCTACTACCTGAAGAAAATCTTGCCCTCGAAACTTCTGTCTTTGTACGCACTTCACACACTTATTAACACACGATCGTACGTTTTCATATAAAGTCCCAAGTTTGGTTTCATTCGCCGGGAAAATCGCATCGGGAACTTTTTCCGAGCAATGAGACTTTTGATTTTTATCGATTTAACCTCTTGCGCTGGAATGACGTGCCACGCACGTCGAGAATTTTTTGTCCCAAATTGCAACACTTCTCTCAGTTTTAAGTATATTTAAATGTAACCCAAGTAAAAACAACAAATGATAAGTTACTTCTTAATAATTAAAAAAAATAATAATTGTTACTTCTTAATAATTTCTATCCAGTGATGTGTTCAAAAGAAAAGGAAAGCGACAAATTATTGTGTTCGGTCACTCGTTATGGTCCGCAATCAGTTGCCAGCGCAAGTAATTAACCTCTTGCCACGCACGTCGTGAATCTTTTGCCCCAAATTGCAATATTTTCTCAGTTTCAATTACATTTAAGCGTAACCCAGGCAAAACAAATAATAAATTTGTTATTTTTCAATAATTTCTATCCAGCGATATCATACCGACGTGTTCAAAAAGAAAAGGAAATCGACGAATTATTGTGTACGGTTCGGTCACTCGTTATGGTCCGCAATCAGTTGCCAGCGCAAGTGATTAACCTCTTGCCACGCACGTCGTGAATCTTTTGCCCCAAATTGCAATATTTTCTCAGTTTCAATTATATTTAAGCATAATCCAGGCAAAACAAATAATAAATTTGTTATTTTTCAATAATTTCTATCCAGCGATATCATACCGACGTGTTCAAGAAGAAAAGGAAACCGACGAATTATTATGTACGGTTCGGTCACTCGTTATGGTCCGCAATCAGTTGCCAGCGCAAGTGATTAACCTCTTGCCACGCACGTCGTGAATTTGTTGCCCCAAATTGCAATATTTTCTCAGTTTCAATTATATTTAAGCATAACCCAAGCAAAACAAATAATAAATTTGTTATTTTTCAATAATTTCTATCCAGCGATATCATACCGACGTGTTCAAAAAGAGAAGGAAAGCGACGAATTATTGTGTACGATTCGGTCACTCGTTATGGTCCGCAATCAATTGCCGGCGCAAGGATTTAAGAAAACATAAAACAGTAGATTGATTTTATCTCGGAGGATAGTTCGACACTGTTACGCACGGGTAACCGGCCATTTCATTTCCGCCCCATTAACGAGCACGTTGCGGTAATGGCGATCAATCGTGATTTAGCCTGAACCTCATGAATCGATGTTTGACGGAATGGATGTCTCGCTGTCTGTCCCCTTTTCACTTCGTTGAAATCGACCTTGTTCCCGATGAAATTTATGGCCCGAGGACAACGACGGCGCAGTTTTCGCGCAGCGCGGAATTTCGATTCGCGTTCGCGACCGGTTCGATTCGTTTGATTCGACGAGTCACGGCCTCCTATCGGGGCGATTCGCGTTCGAGGACGACGGGTATTCGTGAACGCGCAAACAACCTGTAATGTTCGTCCGGGGTTGTTCCGTCCGCGACTCGACCATTCCTGGGTAATTTACTGAATTATTATACCGTCAATTTTCATTATCGTCCAATTTACGCGGCAATATATTACTCCGGTGCGGAATATAATGGGGCATAAATTTCGGTGGACCAATCAATAACAGAAGGCTTGTCCTGTAATGTTTTGTTGCTCGTACGTGTTTTGCGTGGTTATTCTGTTCCGTTGTTATTCCCCGCTCTGCGTTGGCTTCATTTGAAACGAAAATTGCCTCCTCTCGCGTCATACGTTTCATGGTCGTTCCAAGGAGATGATTTACACGTTTGTTTTAGGATTTTCGAAAAACTCAGTTTTCCAAGATTCACCCAATGTTACGTAAATATCGTCGATTAAGGTTATTTTCAGGAAATCGCAAGTTATTATGCAAATTTAGGAATCTAGATGCCAAGGAATTCAATCTTGATTTACATGTCAATTCAGTCATCCTGTCTGCTGGTTCAATCTTCCTCGATACTCGACAATCCTGAACCTAATCAAAGGCGACTACCAGCACATCCAACTATTTCAATTAACACGACAAAACCTGATTTTTTTTTATCATGTTTCTTGAAACGATAAATTCGAAGTGTCGATCGTTTTTCAAAAAAGATTCGCGGGTTGATGACCGATTTTGACAACAAGCGCGTGGGTGAGAAGCTTCGCTGAGACGCGAAGAGCGGTTAGGACTTCTTGATCGAACAAAGGAAGAATGAATAAGTCGTTAATCTAGCCACGAGTTACAATTTAAGACCACAAACTTTTTGTATGGGCAAAAAAGCCCACGGTCTTTGAATAATTTAGAAAATGTTCAGTGTGTCGAACAGATATATTTTTATTTTGTTTGTCAATGTCGAGCTGCATTAAAGTTGAAGGCTTCCGACAATTGGAGTTAAGTACGTATGGTTGTAAACATTTTTACCGTTAGCGAAATTATTTAGATTTTGGCGAAATATAATTCGTAAAGCTTGAAGATTCAATGGAATGGTCGCGTCATCGTCTATATTAAACCGAATACGCGGATCGCGTCCCATCCCACCGATGAGGACGATGCGTTAATCGGAAAAAACGTGGAAAGAGGGGCGTGCACAGCCGCCTGTTGATTTTCTCGCGATATACGCGCGCGTCTGTCCGCCGAAATCGACCGATCGAACGACACGGTATCTAATCGGGAAGCAATTATGAGCGTGGCTGGCGTCGCGACGCGCCGCGCCATGCCGCGCCACGCCGCGTCCACCCTCGGACCACGCGGTCGTTGCTGCCGCTCCGTTATTGTCGCGATCGGTCCAGGCAACCGTTCAAATTATATTCTCGTCGCGTGGGAAGTGTTTACGGTCGTGACACGCTTTGACAGACCACACCGGCGCCATGCGGTGTCTGACCGGATAGAAATTTCGCTTTGACCGAATTATGGATCAACAAGACGCGATTAACGTATAACGTGCGCGCGGTAAAAAGCGCGCACGCTCTCGCGCTCTCGTTGCGGTCGATTTTCCGGCTCGATGGTCCGACGACCGCGTATTATCAAACGTAACGTCAAACTTTGCCTGTCATTTGTTAAAATGTTCTATCTTCCGTTCGAAACAAAATCGGTGGGCTAAAATTTCGTTGATCCGTTTGATTGAAAACTGCAGAGCACATCGAGTACAATGAAAAGAATTGCCAAAGGCGACGTTTTTTACGGCGATAAGTGTTGGACAATAAAATCAGTTTTTTTTCGGAACTGAAAAGATATTTGCAACATTTAACGAACAGAGAAAATAAGGAATTTTTTTGTAATCAGAATTCCACTTTATCCATATATTCGTGTTTGAATATATGGTTTTCATAAGCAAATGTCCAAGAAAATTTATCAAAATTTACTTGGAAAAGCTTATGAAAAATATAGTTTTTTAAATATATTTTTTAAACAACTGATTTTTTCGCAAAATGGTCTTAAATTAGTCGTAAAAAAAAAAAAAAAACACTAATTTCATCAAATTTCCATAAAAAACGGTATCTTCAATGATTTCCGAGATAATTGACAAAACACAATCCGCGCCCTCCACTTTGAGGGTAGTTTTCGCCCCTTCAGTATCGATCAAAAAAATACGGGTTAAATATTTTTTTGAAAACTACACTTATGCCAAATTTCATCGAAATCGGTGATTAATACTTGTAAGAAGTATTATTACCTAACCTAAGCCTAACTAACCTAACCTAATGTAAATTTATGATGCTATTGGAGATTCGTATCGATTTTCCTTCCTATTTCCCGATTAAATTGTCAAATAACGTCGAAATTAGCAGCAGAAACACCTCACAGTGTCGAACGAGTTTTCAAGACCAATTCAAGCCGAGGCTTTTCACTCCTCTGGTTTTTACGTTCCCGTCACGACGCAACGTAAGGTTTTATGCCCGCGGTCGTTGGCAATTTTTAAGATCGTCGCGTACACACGTACGTACGACGATTTACGACTGGCGTAAATTTTCTCGCGTGTATGCACGCGTTCGCGTGTACGCACGGACGTGTAATAGGGCAAGAATGATGAGCGGGGTAGATACGCAGTCTGTCTTGTGCGAGACCTGTTTAGGGGGCTTCCGGCGGTGGAGCGAGACCCACGCGACAATGCCATTCATGATACTTCTGGGAATAGTTTTGTTGCTAGCCTGTCAACCGTTGTTCCTGTCCCCTTCGTTTCGTTTCTTTTTTCCTCTGGGCTGCAACGCTCCACTCGTGCGTTTCGTAACTTCGGGCTAACGAAAAGGGCTACGGACGTGGAAAACGCTCGCTCCCTCGCAGAAGTATTCCGCTCGCGCACCGCTTGACAAACGCCTGACATAATTTAAAAGTAAAAAGCTCGGTCTTCTCTGTAGCGTGAACTTGTCCCCGAGATTACGTTAGTTTGGTCGCCGTTAGTCACCGGGCAAAACCTAGCCGGTTCCATCCGCGAATACAAATGCGGATGAGGCACCGCAGCCGCGGACGACGTGCAATTTTCAACCGTGAGCCGCCTCAATTTTCGAGTTTATCGGTTCCCCTTGGCCGGGAAATTTAAGTATCCTTATAAGATTCCTTTAATGGAGCGGAAGATTGAATTTGCCCCGAGGGGGGGAAAGAATGGTGGGCTCTGAGGCGGACGCGGCGAATGGCGTTTGGTCTTAACCAAGTTCTACCGCCGGCTGCGGATATTATTCCACGTGTTTCCGATCTAAAGCAGCCGTGTTGGTGGATTTCGGAAATGCGTGCACCGTTGGTATTCTGGACAAATGGTGTTTCCATTACCAGTGGAAAAGAAACTTGGCTTTCTCTCTCTCTCTCTCTCTTATTGCTCTTTTCCCTCTTCGTGTGTCGCATCGACCTGAAATCTTTGAGCAATTCGATCAGCATCGGTCTTGTCCGGCGTAACTTTCGGGAACACCGTTAGGGAATTGGAAAATATACTCGCCGAGAGGACGTACTGCGACTGGAAGTTACGTGTCCGCCGAGGGAACTAGTTTCGTTGGAACGTTGGATACCGTGGTGTGGAGAAACAAGTCGCAAACGCAATTTTGAAGCGTATACCCGGACGAGCATCGAAAGCCAAATCGAAAAAGGAGCGAACGATCCTTCTTCGAAAGTGTTTTGAACGCGATTAACGTCGATCCGCCAATGAAACCTTATATCGAATTCTGTCGGGCGGGGGCGCGCGCGCGGAAGAAGTAGAGAGACTCGGCGAGTACTCGCGCGGAATTCGAAATTGGATCATGTTTGAGCCATTCGATTCGTATAACTCTTTATTACCTGACCGGCTAAAGCACGAGTCTCTATAAATTCGAGGCGCCACGTTGTCCTTTCCGTGATCGTTCCGACTCCTTCTGCTTGGTTTTCTCCGCTTTAACATTGAATGCGTCGGGTTGGCCAAAAATTAGCTGTATTTCCTTTCCTTTATGGAAAATGCAAAGAATGAAAGCTTTATTAGGGTATATATTGTCCCTTTTGCTCGATTATCATTGGCCATCTATCAGATAACTTTGTATTCTTATACTTCTCATATTCGACGAAAAACAATACCAAGAACGATTTGATATTTTCAACAACAGTGAAACTTGGCAAATCGTACGTGTCAGGTAATTTTTTATGAGCTTGCACAGCGTGCAGAACGTTCCTCTTTAATTTTCCATTTTGAAGTCAACTCCAAGCAAACAATTGTCAACGAGATCGTGCATTTCCTTTTTTGTAAAACAAGCCATCAGGTTACATATACAATGCGATTTAAATTAGAGTTGGCTACATTTTAAGATTTATATGCGCATGTCTATCTATTAGAAAAACACGCAACTCTTTGACCGATCCTGTATATCGATCGTGTGTTTTAAGCTAGCTAGGATTCAATTTTTGAAGCAGGATTAGAAGTTAGAATTCAATTTGCTCCGTTAAACCGACTGCAACTAAAAAGATGTTAATAAACTCGTTGTGGCGAGTATTAGAGTTGCAAGAAATTTCCATTTTCAAACTTGGGTGGATCTAGAAGTCAGAAACGAATGGACGAGTGGCTGTGACTATCGTGAAATTAAACGTTCGATACAAAGTAGTACTCGTATACGTTTACGTGTATACATATATATATATATCCACAAGCCCTTTAAGCCTATGTCAGCCGATTAACATCGACTCGGAAACGCGACTTTGCCGATCGACTCCGTTCACCGAGCCGAGAAAATACACGGTACAATGGATATAACGTTTCATGCTGTAAAGGTCCATTCATCTTGGCCCATTCCAGCCGGTGCTGCTTTTTCGTTGTTCCATTAACTCTTATTTTTCCTTGAGACCCGCCCACAAGCTATCCCCCCGTGCCAGCGAAGCCGACACGAAGGAAAACCAAGAACTTGAACCCCGAGGCACCGTATCAAGGCATTTCCTTCTCTTCCTCTTTTCCTCCTTTTCCTCCACACTTTTTCCCTCCCTCCTTTCGTGACGGCCATCAAAAGACAGTTCTTTCACATGCAGCCCGATATTGCGCGCCGGATGCTGCCGCGGCTTATCTCGGGGATGCTGCGCGCGAGCCCTCCGTTTCGAAGGGGATCGGCAAGTTAACCGATCGTAAATACGGCCGGACGATAATTAATTTTCATCGATCGCTGTCGTGATTTTTCACCGGGTTTCTCCGACCTCGCACGATCCGACACCCCTCCTCTCACCCCCTTGGCCCCTTTCGCTGGGCGAGAAGCTTCGATTTTTCTTTTTTTCTCGGTTCATTATCAAGCTGCTTTCGGAAAATCACGTTCCGGAGTTCTCGTTAGCCCCATGCGTACATGACTACAAACGAGCCAGCTGTAACGTTCCGTTTGATGAACAATTAATTAATGTGGAAACGCCACGCGTCGATACGGAAACGTTCATGAAATTTAATAAATACGCCCGTTCGAACTCACCGTGCTGTTACACGCTAATTACGAAGGTCTGTTTCTCCGCCGGGCATTCAGCGAATAATTGTCATTAAACTCGTCGCGGCGAAGTAATAATTGCGCATCACCTATTGTTTCGGGGTATGCTGACGTTTTTCGAGCGATAATTGCGCGTGCAGCCAGCGATCGTCGCAACTGTCCGAATCAAAAACTGTGTGACCTATAGTTGGCTGCAGTTGGCTATAGTTGAGCGTCGAACAGTAGCCAAAGGGTTAGTTCAATAATTATTAACAGTTCGCAGACTTCATGTTTACTTTAAATTAATAAACTTTATATTTATTTCAAATCACTTGGTTTAAAATTGTTGATGTCGCGATCATAAGCATGAAGAAATCACAATTGGAACTAACGTAGAAATTACTCTATGCTACCATGTAGGATTTACTAATCTAGTACAAATCACTTAGTTACCAATCACTTAGCTACCATCTATCTGTATTATACAAGTCCTTTATTGTAATATTTACACAACATGCATACACACTCATTACGTTCTTATATATTCTAAATAAACTCTTATATACACTTTAATCTTTTTAGAATCTTTATACTCTTTACATTCTTCACACTCTTTACACGTGGCTGTTCTCTCTACCCGCGTAATACACGACTGATACCTCTCTTTCTTCACTTCCTTTATTCTACTACATACCTTTGTCTGCCGCTGTCTAATATATAGTACATTCATAATACTAATAGTTAACCTAGTCAAACGTAGAACGGCGACATCCATCCGTGTCTTACCGTAATACAAATGTACTATATACTTTACCATACTATATTTACTGTACTATATACTTTACTATACTATATTTACTGTACTGTATACTTTACTACACTATATTTACTGTACTGTATACTTTACTATACTATATTTACTGTACTGTATACTTTACTACACTATATTTACTGTACTGTATACTTTACTACACTATATTTACTGTACTGTATACTTTACTACACTATATTTACTGTACTGTATACTTTACTATACTATATTTACTGTACTGTATACTTTACTA